>NC_136912.1:27753997-27788969 GCF_949606895.1 Notothenia rossii | reverse complement strand
TTCTGGCACCAACTGACAATATATGGGAACAGGATGGTTTATATGACATATTTGAGATGGTTTGTCTTCGCTCACTGTTCACATAGCTGTGTTCTGTTAATATATACATATTTTTAGCCTCCAGTCCAGCTGAATGCAGTCACACCCTAAAACACCCTCAGTTAACCTATGTGCTCCCAAAAGAACACTTGAGAACATGAACAAAGGAACAAAGGTCCTGGATTTGAGTTTTTTCCTCTGCAAAACCTCCGTGTATTGAAAGGGATTCTGGCAGCCCAGAGGGCTTCTTTCATGTCCTAGAGGGCCCTAGAGAGCCCTGCGCCACTGCAGGAAAACCCCACTTCTACTTGTTGCTGTCCTGCTCCAAAGCTGCAGACCCACCTCTGTTTGTTTTTGTCATTGTTAATCACCGAGACGAGCTTCCTATGATGAACAATATTGCATTGACCTCGACTCCATTCCTGCCTGAGTGATTTTGCTTTTAAATTCAATACAATTTCCTGTTTTTAATAAGGATTTTGGCTACTTTTAACTGACTCATTAGTCATTAACAATATATAGGAAGGCGCATTTAGTTTTTTGGAAGTGATGTGTAATACTCTTAAGTATGTCCGACCACTTGTGTTTCCCCAAAGAGGCGTTCATCACGGTGCAACCTGGATACTGTGATGTTTGTATTGCTCCCTGCAAGTGCTGATCCAAGGTCAGTGCTCCCAGGGGTTTGCATGACGCTTCTATGATCAACTGTCCAGCCATTCAGGTCCTGGTAATCACACATCCATCATGCGGGAGGTTTGTTCTCTAAGTTTGTTTACCACATACCAGTTTGTTTTTGCCACATTATTGTGGACCTTTATTACACAAAAGGGAAACCTTCCTGTCTGTAAAGGATTTCCTCTTGTTTTCAATAATCAAAAGGCTCAGGCTAAAATTATTTGGAGTTGGATTGATTTCGCCTTCAAGCTTTAGATCATTATTATTTATTTTTTAAAGGAGATCAAAACTGTTCCGAGGTAGTGGAAACCTTATTGTCCTTTGACATTTTGTTCTGTGACATTTTGCTGTTTTTTGACCTTGACCTATCATACCACACGGTTCAGTCCATAGCCCTATTGACCTGCCATTGGCCAAATATATTGCTCATTTTCTTAATGACTATTATAAACTTACAACAACTTATACTTTATTCCAATGTAAAAAAAAAAAGCATTCAGTCATTGAAGACTTATTTGATCTACAACACTGCTTAACTTAACAAAATGTCCATATATAATAATATTAATGTTCGTCATTCTCCTTGTTTCTGAGCTAGTGTTTTTAGTGTGAATTGAGATAAAAGAAAGCCTGAAAGTGATCAGCTTAGCATAAAGTTTGAAAGCAGGGGAAACGGCCAAAGTGAATACACGTACCAAACATTTGTTTTTATGGCATTTGTTTTATCTGAACACAACCAGAAATGTTTAAATGACAATTGGTGAGATGAGCAATATACACCATATAATTAAGGTGCTATTTGGCTAACCCTAACCCTGAAGGGAGAGTAACTGTTTTCTGTTGCTTCTAGCTTTATGCAAGCTAAACTGAGATTACTGTCTCCACTGGCTTTATAATCTTTATGGTAAAGATTTTCTTTTTTTTACTTTTGTGTTATAAACGTAAGTGTATCCAGTACTGAATGCTATTGCTGAACTCTGCACCTGCTGTCTTAAATACTCATTCATTCTATGCAGGACTTTGGCATGAATTAGCCAAGAGTAACAGATTTGAGATGGATTACTAAAGAAAACATGTTATATTTGAGAAGCCTTCAGGAATGAAGGCCACAATAACCTAACCTAGCAGTGCAAGTTTTCTCACCTCCTGCAGGATACAGCGCTATTGGTGTGCAATAGAGTGGCAGCTACCGGCCATACTTTACTGATTTATAGCTGCTGAAAGTGAAAAGCTTCGGTCTCTGGTGGGTTTCGTGGGTGGGAGCCCGGACCTAGGTACCATAAATCCTGGTGGCTGTGGTGGCCTGCAGAGAGTGTGCTTAACCCTGAATCAGGGTTATAATTAGAAACACACCTCCCTGCGTTGGCCTGCAGGAAACCGCCCGGGCCTCCATGTGTGTAAGGCTGTTGGCTAACAAAGAGAGGAAAGTGGACACATGGGGCAGGCATGTGATGTGATCACAGTCTTGTATTTGTGCGCTGCGATCACCTCGTTAGAATGTGCAGGTGGATGGGAGGGCAGGATGGAGAGAGCCTATGAGACAAGCTAATGAGAAAAGAAATGAACAGTCATACGTTAACTCTGTATGTTTCAATGAGACATCACTGAACTATGGGGTTATGCTACAGACAAAGCTCTGCAGGGTGGCTCATGTTTCAATGGGATTTAACTGTAGACACACATTTGCAATTATTTGAAAGAAAAAAGGCTTTTACATTAACAAGCGTTTCGTAAAAATGTTGTTAAAATTCTGGGTATAAAGCCATTTAGCAGTAGATCCTTTAGTAATTTTCTTTTTTTGTGACCAAAAAAGTCCTACTTATGAGCGGGATCCTTGGCTTAACTCTGCAATGTAGCTCTAGCTTTTCAACCCCTGCCAATCTCTGATCCCTTATATCCGTTAACCACTATGTCTCCAATTAAATCTAAATCCCATGGAAATGTGGCAAAGTTTCAATGTAATTAGAAACATTTTTTACGAGTGATCGGAAATCTTTGTAAGTGAGAACAGTTACATTTGGTTCAAAGCAACAAAAGAAAGGAAACCCAGCTGATCCCTGCTAACCCGAAATGCACCCAGATCCTCTTTTTTTAGTGCGTTTGCATACAGTACGTTCAGCTATCTTACACTTGTACCCATAATGTCACAAACCTCTTAAATGCAATTTGCACAAATTGGACAAACACAAGCATTATTGTGATATGATTCTGAAAAGTAACGATACTTGAATCGAACATTTATAGCACTTTTATGAATGGCAGCATAGACCTAAACCATACGAAAACTAAAAACATGCAGTAGTATATTTATATATTTTTTAATATTTATATAATATTTATGTATTACATAAATTGTCTATAATTCCACACAAAATCAAAGTTTACATATCTGATCAGAAATATAACAAGCAAATTAAATGTATAATTGAATCCTGAATTATGATGTAAAATACCTAAAGGGATTTTATTGTATTATTAAGTTAACAGATCCAGCATATTCCATAAGATATTTTATGAGCTGCCTCTCATTTCTGCTTGTCTGCAAATCAAATATCTGAGAGTGGATCTAAGATTTTTGCATGTTAGTGGTTATTACTTTGTGTCTTCTTTCTGAAACAGCATTATACACCAACCAGTCAGCAGAACTAATGAAAAGCCTTTTTCTAGGAAAAGGGAGGACTGGGAGACGTGCTCTGTAAGCCCCTCTGGTTTGGGGAGCCATGTTCTTGGACACGCTTCACGCCATCTTCTGTTTAATCAATTGTTTTTAAGGACTGTCGCGTCCTCCCGCCCTGGCAACCCAGGCCAAGGCCAGACAAAGATCTCAGCAGTGGGATGTTTCTGAAAACAAAAAGAGTTTAGGATTAACTAGTTCGGACTATGTTTTTTTTCAGCAACAGTGTAGGGAATTTGTTGTAGGGTAACACGGGGTGAGGCTGGGGGAATCTGACAATAGACAATGGATATTCGGCACCACAACATCCATTGTGGTCTTTGGCGAAGTGTCTCCTAGTTTGATATAAATATTCCCTCCTTTGAACCAAACGCATCAAAACAGCACAGCATTCTTTCACAAGGGAATTGGCCAACAACATTTGTTCTGTTTTTGCAATGAGGGGACATTTAAAAATGTATTAAGAAAAGGGAAAATGTGTGCACAGCAGAAAGAAAGAAAAAGTCTTCAATATGATACATGTAACATTGGCTTGGATATATGCTCAATAAGTCCATTGAAGGTTAATGAGGTCATCTAGATACACAGTAAATCTGTGTGACACATTGCATCGACCCTCACCGGGAACCGAGCAAAGTTCATGGTTTAAAATGTACAACGTATAACCCGCACTTCTCCCAATTGGACTGAATCTTTGTCGCATTGTTTTCTTTCTTTAAGGAACACATTGAAGCCAGCATGCAGAACCGGTTCTCACACCCGACCTAAAGAGAAAAGCCTCGTGGGCCACACTGCACATTAGAATTATTTGAAAGCGATGCCTCACCCAGCGGGGGGTTCCTGCTGAAAAGAGAAATGCGCCTGAGCTTCAACCTCAGGCTAATACAGGATGGAGGGAGGAAGACTGCTCTGCTCCCAACATTATGTTCCCAATGTTCCCAGTGGCATTCCCAATACAGATTTTACATTCCTGATAGGTGAGAACGGCCTGGTTCCTCATTAGACAGGTGTCAATTAGCTGATTAACTGTGTTTACCTTAGCAATGCTCACCAGACTGACAGTCTCCACATAGGAGCTGCAGGGGATTTCCTCAAGGTCAATCTCATCAATACTGAACAATGCCATATTACTGGAGGAGGGAGGGAGGTAGCAGGAGGGTGTGACTGGGGGGTGAGAAGGGTGGGTCTGGGCCTTTGGGGTGCTGAGTGATATCATCTGGTCAGTTATTGTAGCGTTGCCCCTTGAGGCTTCAAGTGCTTAACCTGAATACAGCACAATGACCAAGACAGGAAGTCAGTGTTGTGGTGTAAATCAACAGTTGGCAACTTAATAGCTCAATCCTAACATTATCAGCAGCTCCATTGTGTAAACTGCGAATATGGGATGCAGAATATTACACAGTATTTATATACAGTGGGACTAGGCTGTCAGCTATTGTTGAATAGGTAATTAGAAACAGGGGGAATGCTAACAATATGCAATACCATGGCGATAGTAGCAGGGGTCCCCAGTAGAAAATAAAAAGCATTCCTGAGTTTTTGTTGCTGTAATTGCCCCCTACTGATCTGTTTGTGCTGCATACATGCTGTCAATATAATCCAGATACAATACAAGTTGGATGGTCCACACAGACATTAAGCATCATATTTGGTTATAGTGTTTGCAAGAAAATGTATTATTACTCTGGCACAACGTCAATCTCATACTGTGTGCACAATGTTGCACAACTCTGTGATTGATCGCATGTTTTCAAGTGTACATCTTACATAAGCCATTTTTTATTTCACACTTCAACTAACCACAACTTCCAATTAACCCTAACCAAGCAACTAAACGTATACCAAACTGGTGAACATGTTTTGTGTGTGCTTTAAACTGCAGAAGTACACACAAGTATAAATTCAAATTAATAATAGGCTTGCTCTGTAACTACTGGATGTTTTAATTTGCAACAGTTTACTCTCAAATTCACCAAACTAACTTTAAAGGTGATGTGAAATATCTCAGTGTTGTACTACTGGATTTTGGTGCACCGAAACAAATCAGTAATGGTGGTTCAAGTTATGCCTTAAAGCAATTATTGAGCATCATTTGTATATCAATTACATCCTGTAGCCTTGAATGTGTAAAGTAACTTCTTGCATGGTGAATGAAGAACTTCAAATATCAACATAAACGCACTTGCGCATTTGTTGTCTGTGTGAGTATTGTTTATGTGAAAGTGTTTTAAAAAACAAAATTCTATAGAAAATGCATCTATACGGAAAGTTGGATACAACTTGGATTATTCTGCACAAATTGTTTGAGATGTTTTGATATGATAATGTTAAAAAACCTTTTACTTCAATTTATCAACAATCTTCTCTGTTTCCTTCAGGTTTTCTTCAACAAATCATATCGAAACTATTTGGGGTAATTGATATACAAATTATCATTTTGTGAGGAAAGCATTCCTTAACAAAAGAGGTCAAGTCACACTGATCATGCTGGTATTAGCTCTCTGCAATAACTTGAACAAATGTTAAGCGCTCATTTAGTTTAGTTGGGTTCACTGTGACTGGGTCAAGTTGAAGCGCAGGCATGATTTTACAATCTGCTTACTGTTAGTGATCTACATCTCGAGAGAGAAATAGAAACCTTTGCCAGAAAACAATTTCTCAAAAAGCATGTCGGCTTTCCCAGAGCCACACCGTTAATGAGACAGCTGATTGCTGAAAGAACCAAATGCGAAAATCAAATGCTTTCTGTACAAATTAATACCTCATTATTTTTCGAGACAGCTACTAAACCGCAGAAACTGTTTTAAATTCCAGTTTCCATAATACTGAGAGAACGCTGTTGATAAATGAGCTCAGCACACATGCATTTTTCAACATCATCTCCCCCAAATAACTCTGGCTCTAGGGAAAATGAATATCAAGGCAACATAGAGCTATGATTAATGCATGTCTTTAATACCTCTTCATATAGCTGTGTGTAGATGAATTGAGCCAAGATTGGCTATAGCTCAGTTAAATTAGGTGTTTGTACATGTGGTCAAAGTGATCAGAAAATTATCAAACATACACCTATCGCTCATCATTTCTAGATCAGTCGTCCAGCTTAATCTGGATTTAACATTTTTTTATTATATATTAAATAATTGTATTCTAAAACAAAACCTACTTTTCAGTACAGATAGATTTTTTTAAAGTTTGTGGTTACTGAGATGGTGATGATGCTACTATTGTGTCAAAACATTATAAAATGACATACTGCTCTGATCACTCGTCAATCTGTGGTCTTACATATTGCTCTTTTGAGTGTTTTTTTTTTCCAGGTCAAGAAAAAACTAGGGATTTAATTTCCACAACTTGATGTATTTTCAAGGAATCCGATACAATCTTGGTAATACAGTCCAAAACTCAAGGCCCATTTGTTCAGTGTTCGCAGACTACACCCTGCTTTAACCAACAACCTGAGCCTGTCATTCATTACATCTAATGTGAACTGGTATTTCCATTTACACCCACGTGCACACAGGCAAGCGGACGTTTGAGTGTAGCACACACACACACGCACACGCACACGCACACGCACACGCACACGCTCACGCTCACGCTCACGCTCACACACACACACACACACACACACACACACACACACACACACACACACACACACACACACACACACACACACACACACACACACACACACACACACACACACACTTTTACCTTCGGTTTTTTGTGTTCTTTCTGTCTTTTGTTATCCATAAGGACCTCTGACAGACTTACATGTTTCTGTAAAGCTTTTTACATCCTCCAATTATTTATACAACTTAAAGCAGGGGTAGGCAAATTTGGAGAAACCAGCAAGAGTAAGTTAGATTCAAACAACATACATGAGTCAAAGCTTGTGGAAAACTACATTCACACAAATTCAGAGCTTAGATAAAGGTAGACAACCAAAGTACTCCGTGTTTAGTGCAGTTTAGCAAATGTTAAAATTTTACGTCACCAGAGGTGGGAGAAGCACTCAAATCTTGTATGAGTAAAAGTAGAAGAACCACTGTGTAGAAATGCTCTGTTACAAGTAAAAGTCCTCCAAACAAAATGTTACTCAAGTAAAACTACTAAAGTATTTGGATCAAAATATACTTAAAGTACCAAAAGTATAACTACTGGTAATGCAAATTGGACCATTTCAAAATAATATATTATATGTGTTGATTATAATCATTGATGCATCAATGTGTTTATCAAAGCTGTTAAAGATGCAGCTAGTTTTAGTTACATTGTATACTGCAGGTATATGGAGTAACAGCACACTTTATACCTCTGAAAAGTAGTGGGGTAGAAGTACAAAGTAGCAAAAAATTACCTTGAAATTGTTCTCAAGTACAGTACTTGAGTAAATGTACTTAATTACTTTATAATACTGTATGTCATGGTAAATGATAAACTAGCTAAACATCAGGATCTTAGCATTGTCATAGTGAGCCTGTTAAAACAGTAACATTAGCATTTAGGCCGTTTTTCAAAATACAGACTGCTATGCCTTTGGACTCCTGGTTTTCTTAAAGTTTGTTTATCTTATTTTGGAATGACGCTTCCACCTTCTTGTGCAAGGTGAATGCGCTCAAAGAGACCATCATTGTATCCTAAAATATCCCTGTCCCTTTCCCTACGACTCTGTGGCGCTCAGAGCCTCCTCCCATGGGACCACTGACTAATAACAGCACACAATCAAGTGTGTCAGTTTTTTGTCATATTAGGGCATATCGAAAACGGGAGTGAGAGCCACGGAGCAAGAGAGACAGAGAGAGAGAGTTCCTCCTCCAGATTCTCAGGCCTCTGCAGGTCCGTCTCAGTGGCAGAATGGACAGTTCCTGTGTTTGTGCCTGTTCCTGTCTCCTGCTGTCACCAAGAGGCGCGTCGCCATTGTTTCCGCATCGAGCGCCCGGAGGTCAGGGCTGCTCCCTCTCTCTCTCCCCCGTCCTCGCTGCCCAGCACAGGGAGGGGAGCAGGGAGAGGGCGGGGGGCCTGGCTGCAAACAGAGCTGGTCACACCTAAACGAGAGCTAGAGATGCAGTTGAGAAACACACACGTCCACCTCTTGTTGTTTTGTTGGGGGATTCCAGGCTTTCTCGTAAACAGCGGGCAGGTAAACAGACTCCCTGTTTTGCACACTGAGATTAGATTAACTTTATACACTGTACTGGACTCGTCTCTTGCTTCTCTACTCGCTTCCTTCTTACTCTACTCTTAATATCTGGTGTTCTGGTTTTTTCTCTTCTCTTCTCTTCCCTTTTCTTTACTTTGCTACATGTCCAATCTATAATCCAGGGCTACAGCAGTATTGCTTCCAGCTATTAAAACATGTTCTTTAATCTTAAAATGACAGCATTAAATATTTGCCTCAAAGCTAGTTTCCAACCAGAGACCAATCCCATCACACAAGCAATATATTAGGCCCATTCCCCACATCAGACACCTCTACCTCTGGCAGCCATCTTCAAACTCTGCATTAATCCCTATTAAAGATCAGTTTAGTTACCCAAATGCATGGTTGTGACATACATAACATGTGTAAATAAATGAAAGGTTACAATCACATCTCATAATTTCTGCAGCTGCTGCCTTCACTGTCTGCACAGATGTTGGTCAGGACAGGTTTCTGGTTTCATTATCATATGTGTGATGAATGGTATCTGGTTAAAGTCCAGCTCTGACTTCTCCATAAATACAAGCTGCTATGTCCCTCTGGCAGCTCGGCAGGATACAGAATGTTTATACGGTCTTCTCACCTCACAGAGGGCCTAAATTGGGGTAATTTATATGTCAAATTACCATGATATTTATTCTGGCATATGTATTCGAAGTTGTTCTCATCTTCTCAAAAATAAATCCAGCCTGGTGGGATGATGGATCATGGGAAAATAAATAAATCAAATTCTGGCAACTGTGTAATTATTCCACATAGCTGCTAATTTATTGGTGGTTTTAGAGCAGGAAGTGCCACTGGAACAGCTTGATTTGTTGCATTGATAAATAATTCATGATAACTGTGGAAAAAGGGTATAACATCATTTTTGCATCATGTTGCAGTGTGACATAGCAAGGTGTCTTGCATACAGATTGTAAACAAAAACTGAATAATGGCCTTTTCATTGAAAGCAGAAATATTTTTATTATTTAAATTATTGATATTGATACATTTTGTTAATTTCCTGGGATTTCTGTACAATGCATGCCCAAAAGGAGTGACCACTGCATACAATGACATTGTAGACAATAGTGTGCCAACAGTCGAAGACCCACAATGCCCAAGCACAAAGCGAGGACCACAAATAAATGATTTTCACAGTTTGATGAGGAAGACATTGACTGGCCTGCACAGAGCCCTGACTTAAAATCCCCTGAACACCTTTTAACGCCAACTGAAAGCCACGCCTTATCGCCCAACATCAGTTATCTCACTATTGCATCTGCAGCTCAGGTTCAGGATCAGCCAGGTTCCAAATTCTTGTGCAAAACCTTTCAGAGAAAGACGGAGGCTATTTTGCCTGCAGATGGTTTTGTAATAAGATGGTTAACAATCAGATGTTCAGTTTTCCGTTTACTTTTAGCATTGTACTGGACATGATTCTTACACTGCAGGAATTACACCAATTCTGTATTCCATCCATCTTTAGCATTTTTTCAATATTTTTATCTCCCTCCACGTCACCTCCACTTTCTGTCCTGTGACCCTCAGCTTTCCTCATGTGGTGTTATTTGCTCAGCTGGCAGCAGACGCCTGGACTCTGAGCTACGTAGGGAAGTCCCCGCTGGCTTCATATGTTTTGCTGATCCACATCTAAAAGGCTCTTTTTTGGTCCTCTACCTAAGCATCCTATATATTTTCTTTTACACCTCCAACACACATTAGGCTAATTTCACCTCGCCTAATGGCACTTGTCGTTTCATGTGTATATTAAGCGTGTCTAAATAAACAGTTCAGTCTGCGGAGTCAGGTAGCTTCAGGGAAAACCATCCCAAAGGTTATTACTGAAACTATGATAAACACTTTAGGGCATGAATATATTTAACATTTTTAATATATAGCCATTTATCACGGGTTAAAAGCATCTGCGTTCCATTGGCATTAACTGCAGGTAGCTGAGGCACTTAATGCATCGGCTTTGACTGTGAAATCCAACATTTTCCAGCTGAGATCAAGTTCTTAACTAATGGCCGATGCCATCTGGTCCTGATGAGGAAAGGAAACACTCCATGAGCCTTACGTAAAAGATTGTTATTTCACCGTTCAAGGGGTATGAGATTGTCCAAACAGAGGCAACGTGTTAGTGATAGATTCCAGAGATGATAAGGTGGTTTGTTTTTACTATGACATTAGCAATCTCCTGTTGTTCCCAAAGCAGACACGAGCACCAATACTGTATGTCATCTTTTTGAGGGCCTCTGGTATTCAGTGGACATTACTGTAAGTATAATTCCTCATCAAATACAAACACATTCTGAAAATCCTCATTAGTGCAATCTAAACAACCATTGTTGTATAATAGTATCCACCCAGGGGTAAAAAGCTGAACCCAAAGTGCCAGTAAAGGTGAAAAGTTAAGTTTTGTAATAGCACCTAACTCAACAGTAAAATGTAAACATGATGATAGACAGAGAGACATTGCAAAGAAAGTTGCTTATTTTAACATCCAGAAGTTACAGATCAACATTATAATGTATTTGGAGTCGTGTTCATGTCTACTCGATAATTCTAATTCTAATATCCACTCTCTGTTAGCTTTTGGTTTGGTCTCCACCAACTCCGGAGAGTCATACCTGGCTCTTTATTTGAAAAATGATCCACTATGCTTTCCAGCTGGTCACTAAAAGTGTCTTTCTTCTGTTTGGTTCCAATAAGGTATAGTGTAAAGTGGATCTTTAGATTTTTATGTTGTCTAAAACAACAGTTAAATTGCGTCAGACAGCTGAACATAAAAGCCACATAAAGCTGAGGGGGGCTGCAGGTTTAGAAAAACATTTTCTGTAGGTTTTCACTATGAGTGGCCCATTTCACATTGTCATTTAATACATTGGTGTTATTGTAATCTCAATTGTAGGCACTTTGAATCAAAAATGTATTAAGTACAGCTGAGGCTGAAGGGATGAAATGTCCCGAGGGCAACATGAATGTCTGATATATAATAGCAACCACTCAGTTGCTTTTTAAACATTTCACACAAAACCACAATTGTCGACCTGCTGATGACCCTAGGTAAAGGTCAGAGTTTACTGAAGTGAAGATGATCATCGTCTGGAAACTATAAATGTCTTTACAAACTTTTGTGCCAATCCATCCAATAGTTGTTAAGATATTTTACTTGACAAGTGAAAACTTAGATTTGTTCTGGTACTAGAGGTCAGGGGATCACCAAGTTTAGTAAGATTACACAAACAACAGAAAGACAAGTGTCATTCTTTGAACCAAGGTTACGCAGTACCTTCAATTCATCTTGCTACTATTTATCTGTTGGACCATCATTTGGCCTTGTCTTGGCCTTGCAGCTCTTAGCTGTCTCCCTTAAAGCTGAGAGTGAACAGCACTTTTTCTCAAGGTCTTATACCATCTAGCATTGAGCCTCAGAGGACTTTGCAGATCAATCAGGTAAAAAACCCAAATACAACCATCAGGATTTGTACAATGATGAATCACTTACATGTTCTCATTTCACATAAAGATAAATATACAGTTCTGCAGTGCATGTGATAAATACTGTCAACAGAACCACCCCACTTCCTCTCAAAAGTCCTTGAAAATAGCTCTATAATTTAATTAGTAACAGCTTGACCCTCTTAGACTTGAGATGTGTCCTTCAGCGTCCACACAGGCTGACAGGGACCTGAACATGATGCATCTGCTGTCGCTGGATGTGTGTGAATAACGTGGTTTTGCATTAACAGCCGGGTGCAGCACTCCTGGGGAATGAAAGAACAAAGGCTGATTCTGTGAACCTGACTGTTTTTAGATCATGGAAAGTTAAGGTCATGATATTTCAGAATCATTTTAAGTTCACAATTTAACTTCCCCATTCTACATTTAATTCCCAAGTGTTAACATTCCCTGTAAATCTAAAGGTTATAGTGTGCACTTTGATTTCAAAATGAAGTCCATATACATGGGGACTTTAGGTGAATTGGCAATCTTTTGAATTCTTGGGGTCAATTACAATATTTATCAAAAATGTCTCTCTTGGTTCCTAATATCTGATCTACAATCACAGATACTGTGTCATGTTTGTGTTTCTTTGTAGTATTGACACAATAATTAATATAATTACCTTTTGGGTGCTACCTCCTTGAAGTCAATATAGATATCAATATCAAGGCTTTATTGTCATTTGTTCATAGCTACAGTGTAGATTTGGCAATGAAAAACTTAGGTCAAAGTAATTAATTAAGGCCTGCAACAAAGATGGAAACTGTTGGTGGTTCTACAACTGAATCAAACATCTATCAAGGCCCAGATTAGACAGAGTACATTTTAGCAGGGTTTGAGTTTCTTTTCATTGACAATGTAGCTTTTTACCCTGTTTCATGTTGAAGAAACGTCCAAAGTCATTGCAATTTTTTCTGGTTGTTTAATTGGATACATTGAAAGGCCTGCAATCGGTACAACTGTTGCTGTATAGCCGGAGCTATATGAATTTACCATACGCATAGTTGCCATGTTCTGAAAATATATTATTATTATTATACTATTAGCACAAAATACAATTTGAAAATGCTCTGATACTAATTATACTTGCCCAGGACATAAGAGAGAGTTCATAATTGACAGACTATATGTGACCGGAGGTCTTCTCCCTCTGTGCCGCTGCTTGGCACCAGGCCAGCGCACCTATAGCCGCGTTCACACCGGAGTACTTTTCCCACTTTAGTTCCGATATAGTTCCGAAATGTCGCGTTCACACCAAAAAGAGCCGGAACTAAAATTAGTTCATGAGAACCTTTTAACCCCCTTTTCCGTCCCTGCTAGAGAGCAGGGACTCTCATGCGGCTCTCTTGTGAGAAAAGAGCTATATTTCTGATTGGCTGGGCGGATTGCAAACCACGCCCCGTAAAACTCAAAAAAAGTGTTGTGATGCCACCATTTTATTATCCTCGCATTAGCATTAGCATTAGCCCAGCGCAGAAACGCAGAGAGTCTAATTTATGGCAACACAAAATAAAACATGGGAGCGATGGAGATGAGGAGGTGTCGGCGTTCTGGCGATTTACTCGGAAGGCTTCAGTAGAAGCTGCTGGGAGTCCCAGCAGCTTCTACTGAAGCCAGTCCCCAACTCCGGGGACTTCCGGCCGGGGATTTTGGGCAGCAGTATACGCCGTGAAGTTGTTTGCGGCCTGCCAGTAAACCCAAAGCGGAAGAAGAAGAAGTGACGTCAGCGGCTTCATTTGCCTAATCCACCCCCAGGGACTTATTCCGGTATGAACACGATCTGTACTTAGTTCATCAGAACTAAATAGTTCTGATGAACTAAGTTCTCATGAACCTTTGTGGGAAAAGTACTGCGCTGTGAAAGCGTCTAATTGTGCGCACTGGCTATTTAAGCTGAGGTGCCAAACTGGGTCCCTCCCATGGTCACAAGCTGCACACTGCTGACACTTTCCCATTTTAGCGCAGCTGACGTCCGGGGCGTTAGAGGAGGCATTTTCTCCGCCAGAGGCTCCGTGATAGCGGCGTTGCACACTGTTGGTGAGTGCCGTTGTCTGCTCTCTTTAAATCTGCTGCGTAGTTCCCCTGCCTTATCAATTCTTTATGTCACAGAGGGATTGGGCCGTGGGATTTGCGGGTCTCATTCCCTCCCTTGTCAGCTCTGTGGCTGCGCCTGCCTGCACCGGGTGGTACGTATGAGCCCCTCCCCCATATTATAAATTAAACCGTCACTTTCATACAGATTTTATAGTAATTCTAATCCCCTTTCCAGGGGTGTTCTAACTATTCTCGCTCGCCACCTTTGGCCATCATTACCGTCCCGTGCTGCTGTTTTGGCTCTCTGTGAGTTTTGGGCTTTCTGTGAGCTTCGCTCCTCGCTGTGGACCGGCCCAGACTGCTTGCTCTGGGGCCGTATTCACAAAGGATCTTAGGGCTAAAAGTAGCTCCGAACTGGCGAATTTAGGAGAAACTCCTAAACATAATGGGCGTGTCAGTCTTACATTTAGGACCTCTAATTGTATTCACTAAGAGCAATTCACAAAGTATTTTAGGCCTAAAAGTAGCACCTAAGTTTAGGAGAGCTTAAAAGTCCTCGAGAGGACTCCTAACTCAGTAAGACCTATTCACAAAGAATCTGAAAATGGCTGCGAGACGAAATGTTTTGGAGACAATGGAAGACTGTGAATTGATAAAGAGATATGGCTAAATCGTGAGGGTATCAAAATTGTTGTGGAATTAGAGCGGGATGCAATAACATCCCCGACTAACAGGAATAACCCGATTAGTCCGGAAATAAAATGTTTGGCAACACTACGATATTTAGCAACAGGGAAAATGCAACTTTGCAATGCCGACGATTTAGGGATATCGCAACCATCAGTCAGCAGTGCCATAAACCAAACCATCAACGCGCTCTCTAGACCACATATCATCCAACAGTTTATCCGGTTTCCTTTGGACAATCAACAACTACACAGGATCAAAGCCAACTTCATGGCAATTGCAGGTATGCCCGGTGTGGTCGGTGCTATTTACGGGACGCACATAAAAATAATTGCGCCATCAAAAGATGAGGACGTGTTCGTCAATAGAAAGAAAGTACATTCCATCAACACGCAGATTGTTTTCATTCATCATGATAGGGGGACTTGAACGGAGGTATGGGCTGTTATTGAAAGTGTTTAAGTGCTGGAAATATGCTCATTGGATAATAGTTTGCAGGGTGCTTTTAATTGCCTCCTTGATTTAATGCAATTTAAGTATTTTTATTGTTTGCTCTCTCTCTTTAACGTGCATATACAACGTCATTATCGTGGTCTGCACAAACTTGTCATCATGCGTGTATTCTGCTAACTGCACTGTCCATAACTATTTGATAGGAATACATTTCTAGCCTAGGCTATTTCCTTGTTTTTCGGTGATTTAGTGGGCTCGTTTGTGGGATGTTGCGGATGAGTTTCACCGAGACCGCCTGCTCTGAACAACCAATCACCGTACTGACCGCTTCTAAACTCATGCACGAGAATCAACGTAATCCATAGCAACGGCGCGTCACTCTTAGTTCACTCTTTTTTTTGACAAATGTTTTTATTGTCTTTTTTCAGTTACAGTACAAAAATACAAAACAAAACACATCAATAGGCACAACAATAGGCATATAAGGCACTTGAAAAAAAAAATGCAGATATTAGTGGTATAGTGCTGGTTTGATAACTAACTGTTACATTGTGTTTTCCTACGAAACGTAAAGAATGAAAAACATTTTACAAGCATCCACATGTTCATGTGGACATCAGTTGTATCCCACATACAAGTATTTCCTCAATACATATTGTGATTTGTTAACAAAACAAAAAGCAACAAAACTAAATAAAGCAAGAACAACAGACTACCAAGCTGTCACGAAATCATCCCCCTCAAGAAACTGCATAAATGAGCCCCAAATCTTTACAAATGTGTTATATTTCCCTTTAATGGCATATGTAAGCTTTTCCAATGCAAGGCACTGCAGTAGCCCCTCAATCCCAATTCGTTTGCTTGGTCTATGAACAGACTTCCATGATAGTGCAATTTTATGTTTAGCTTCAAGAAGACAGAATATGACCATCTTCTTACAGCTATTGCTAAGCGTACAGCTTGTTGGGAAACGACCAAGAATACAAAGTTTGGGACAGAGTGGAAGTTGTTCCTTAATAAAGATGGATACAATTGTGATAACCTCTTTCCAAAAATCTTGAATGAGGGTGCATTCCCAGAGGCAATGAAACAAACTACCTTTATGAATACAACACTTGACACAAGTATCTGGCGTACTGGGGTAAATGCGATGCAATAATTCTGGAGTAAAGTATGTTCTCATCAACCATTTGTACTGGAGGAGTTTAAACCTTGTATTTATTGTTTGCACCTGGCATTGGAAGCATATATCCTGCCATTCTTCTACAGTTATATCTTCATTAAGGTCTGAACACCATGCCAATCTTTTATCCTCTGAAGATTCTTTTGTTGCATCTATGATAATCTGGTAAAATTTTGAAATTAATCCAGCTGCTCCATGTTGGTTCAGGACTGTCCTTTCCAAAGAGTTTTGTGAGGGAAGATTTACAGAGTTCTGTGTCTTTGTTATGAAGCTTCTTATCTGAAGATACTTGAAAAAGTGTTTAGGCTCAATGCCAAATCTTTGCTTGATCTCCATAAAACTTAAAAGAGTATCATTCTCATACAGATCTGAAATCTTCCTGATCCCTCTGTCTGCCCATAACTTGAAACCAAGGTCATTAGTACCTGGCGTGAAATTTCTGTTCCCCCAAATAGGTGAGAATTGGGATAGTGGAGCATTTTCCCCAAGATAATTTAACACTTCGTGCCATACTATCAGTGTATTTCTAACAAAGGGGTTTGCGGTGTGCCTTTTCAAAGTGGCTAAATTTGCAGAATAAATGTAGAGGTATAAGGGACCTTTAGAAGTTGTTGTTTCCTCCATCTTTATCCAGTGCAGTGGTGACTGATGGTCAAACCAATATGAGGCTGCTCTTAGTTGGGCAGCCCAATAGTATCCTTGGAGGAAAGGGAGTTTTAACCCACCTCTTTCATACGGTAAGTACAACAGAGTCATACGCAGCCTTGGGCGTCTATTGTTCCAAATAAAATTACAAAAAAGTTTTTTCATTTTGTTAAAGAAATTATCAGGCGGAGCGAGTGGGATGGATTGGAAAAGGTACAGGAACTTAGGAAGAATATTCATCTTCAAAACATTAATACGTCCTATCATTGAGAGTGGCAAAGATTTCCATCTGTTAATAGATTCCTCTACTGACTCAATCACTGGGTTATAGTTAGTTGGTATAACGGATTCTATTGTAGGTGTGATTTTAACTCCAAGGTATGTAAAGCTGTCCGTAATATTCCTAAAAGGAGTACTTAGTGGCGGATTCAGTCTCTCAGATTTTTTCAGAAAGAGAATTGTAGATTTAGATGCATTAACCTTGTAGCCTGAGAAGCTGCCATATGTTCCTATTAAAGTTAGTAATATAGGTATAGATTGTTTCAAGTCTGTCAAAAAAATAACTATATCGTCTGCAAATAATCCTATTTTATTCTCAATATTATTAATTTTGATACCAGTTATTTGAGTGTTGCTTCTAATTGCAATCGCTAAAGGTTCGATGGCCATAACAAAAAGATGGGGAGACAAAGGACATCCCTGTCTTGTACCTCTGGACAGAGAGAACTGTTTGGATACCATATAGTTGGTCATTACTGAAGCTGTTGAGTCATGGTATAAGATTTTAATCCACTTGAGAATATATCTGCCAATTCCAAAGCGCTGCAGCACCTCAAATAGGTATTCGTGCTCGACCCTATCAAAGGCTTTCTCCGCATCAAGTCCTATCACAGCCATATCAGATGTTTCTTGTTTGGCATGTATAATATTCATTAACCTACGAATATTGTGAGAGCCTTGTCTTTCTTTAATGAAGCCATTTTGATCTTGTGCAATAATATATGGCAAGTGTTTCTCTAACCTTCTGGCAAGGACTTTGGCTATTATTTTCACATCATTATTAATCAGAGAAATGGGGCGATAGGATTCACACTTTGTAGGGGGTTTCCCTGGTTTTAATATTAATGTTATAAGTGCGTTCCGTAATGATGGCGGCAGCTCCCCCTTCTCAAGCGATTCTTCGCACATGTTCAATAACGGAACCAACAGCATGTCTTTGAAGTTTTTGTAGATTTCAATAGGAATACCGTCCGGTCCTGGGGCTTTCCCTCCTTTCATACTGTCTATGGCCTCTGACAATTCAGATGCTACGATTGGGGAGTCAAGCTCCTCTTTTGCGTCCTCTGTCAGGACTGGTATTTCTATCTGATCTAGGAAGCTGTGAAGATTATGAGCTGAGGCTGGACATTCTGACATATACAATTTAGAGTAGAATTTTTGGAAAGAACTATTAATTTCTTGTGGATTAGTAATTGTTGTCCCTTCCTCTGACTTTATTTCTAAAATTGACCTTTCATTCTGCATTGATTTTAAACGCCAGGCTAGTAGTTTCCCTGCCTTCTCTCCTTGGTCGTAGAATGTCTGTTTCAGTTTCATTATGCTATTTAATGCTTTATTTGAGGACAGCTCATTATACTGTGCTCTTAGAATAGCCAGTCTCTGTCTAGTTTCTGTTGTATCATTAAGGTTAATTTCTATCTCTAGTTCTTTAATATCTTTTTCTAGCTCCAACAGCTTAAGGTTCTGTTTATTAGAGATACTGCTTGTATAGCTGATCATTTGCCCGCGTATATAGGCCTTGAATGCCTCCCACCTCGTAGATGCTGATGTTTGAGTAGTGTTCACTTTAAAGTAAATATCAGTATTGTCCCCGACAAAGGTTAAGAACTGTTTGTCATGTAACCATCGTGGGCTTAATCGCCACATTGTTAGACCCCTGGTAGCTGCTTTTACAGTGTAATTGACTAGTAGTAATGCATGATCAGAAATGACAATGCTTTTATACACTGAGTCATTAACATTGTCTATCATAGGCTTAGAAATGAGGAAGTAGTCTATGCGGGAGTAAGAGTTATGTGTAGTAGAATGACATGAATATTCCCGTCTGGAAGGATTCCTATTTCTCCATATATCACAAAGATTTAACTCACTCATAAAGTGTTGTATTGTTTTCCTACTCTGCATATGTGAGGTGTCCATACCTGATGACTTATCCAGTTTCGGATTTAGAGTACAATTGAAGTCCCCTGCCATACATATGTGGCCATGTAATGTTGATAAAGTCAGAAACAAGTTATTATAAAACTGTGCATCATCGTTGTTAGGCCCATATAGACATACTAGATTAATGTCTTGATTTAGTAAAGAGCCCTGGACGATATCAAATCTGCCTGCAGTGTCTTGTATGAAATTATAAACCCTTAATGGCACAGATGAGTGTATCAGTATTGCCACCCCTCTGGCTTGAGAGGAAAATGAGGCAGATATGACTTGACCTTGCCATCTCCTTTTTAATGGAATATATTCACTGGAAAGTAAATGAGTTTCTTGAATAAAAGCTATCTGCGTTTTGAGCTGCCTCAACCTAGACATTACTTGTTTTAATTTCACTAGCTTCCTAAGACCTCTAACGTTCCATGAAATCATATTTATTTTAGTATGACCACTCATGATGTAAACAGTAAACTAAGCTTGTGTAACCACCTCATTAACCATGCCTTATAATGAAATAAAAATAAAAAGTGTGCCTTTAGAACAAACAAATACAACAGGGAATAACAGGGGCCTCTCCTAAAGGAGGCAACAACAAGTAGACCTAGTCTAAACCCTGTGCAGCTAACCAAGCACATCTCCCCTCCCTCCCAAGTACCGGTTCCGATTTGACTAAACTCTGATCCTCTTGAGGAGCAGCAAGCAAGCAACCAGTAGTTGTTATAACACTAAAAAGAAAAGAAAAGAAAAGAAAAAGGTCGGAGCTCGTTCCGACTACATGCATATTTATATTACGAATGGTAAATACAATGTTCATTTGTGACCTTGTATCAGTCTTTGATTATTAGCCCGAGAGGACAGATAATGTCTCTATACTCCAATTTCCAAGCTCGTCATCAATCAGTCCATTTTAAAGCTTACCAGAACAGATCAATGTCGATTTCTTTCAGTCAAAGTCATCTGAAAGCCCTTCTTGGCGCGTTTCAGCTGGCGACTCTTTCTACACGTCTGGATTGGTATTCACCTTCTTCATCTTTAGGATGAATTCTTCAGCCTGGGATGGGGAAGTGAAGAAGTGCCATCTTTTGTCGTGTAGAATTCGCAGTTTTGCCGGGAACATAAATCCATATTCCTTGCGCATTTGGCGCAGACTTTGTTTCACACCATCAAAAAGTTTCCGTTGTTTCTGGACTTCAGTGGAAAAATCAGGAAAAAACATGACACGGCTATCCTCAACTGTGATGTCTCCTTTCAGACGTGCTGCTTTCATTACTCGATCTCTGTCTCGATATGTGAGGAATTTCACCAGAAGAATCCGTGGCCGGGTTTTATCCGACCCATCCTGCTCCCGGGTCTGTTGCGGCGTTTTCCCCAGTCTGTAGGCTTGCTCTATATTCAATGGCTGTCCCGTTTCAATGTCAAGCACCCTGGGAAGCCATGTCATTAGGAATGTACGGGCATCTCCACTCTCCGATCCTTCGGGTAGTCCAACCAACCTCAGATTGGTGCGGCGTTGTCTGTTTTCCAGCTCTTCCATCTGTGAGATGAGCTTCTGGACTGTTTTCTGCGTAGCATTAGCTTGGGTTGCTAGCGAAGCGATCTGGTCCTCCGCTGTGCTAAGGCGGGTTTCTGCCTCTGTGAGCCTTTCAGAAAATGCCCCGATAGCTTCTTTTATCTCTCGGTTGGAAGAAACCACTTCATGTAGTTGTCCAGAAAAGTCATTTCTCATGGATTGTATGGCTGCTAAGATCTGGTTCTCATCATGGCTATAGTCCACCTGGGCTAGCATCGTGCTATCGCTAGGTGTCTGTTCGTCCGTGATGTCCTCGTGTAGAGTTCCAATTTCTGTCTTTTTATCGTCTTTCTGTCTTCTCCCTCGATTTTTCGACATTATCCGAAATAAAGCCTATATTGGCAAATGTTTTCGGTCACAAGTAGCTCGATTTGGATACTAAATATGGTAGAAATATATTAATTTCGTCGGAGCCTCGCCCCGCCCGACCTCTCAGCTGCGTGTCATAACCGGACCCCCTCTTAGTTCACTCTTAGTTCACTCTTAGTGATTTATCCTTAGTATGAGTAGGTCTCAGCGGCTTTGTGAATAACTTTTAAGAAAAAACTCCTACGTAAAATGTTTTAGCGCGAGTTAGGAGCACTCCTAGCGGTAAGATAAAATGCTTTGTGAATACGGCCCCTGGCCTGTTGCTGGAGCCGTTCTTGGCGTCAGGGAATGGTCTTAATACACGACTATAAGGACATTTATTATTACATTTGTGTATTCCTTGCCGTCCTTTACATTTATTTAGATTTAATTTGTGTATTCCTTGCTGTCCTTTACATTTACTTTAATTTGATTTAATTTGTTTATTCCTTGCAGTCCTTTACATTTGCTATAATTTGTTTATTAATTTGTTGTTTCCATTAATTCAGATTTGGTGTATTTTGTTGTTTTCTTTTGTTTATCCTTTTGTCAGAATTATAATCTTTTATCCTGTGCCGGACAGGTGCTGTGGGCCTGAGGCGGCAGACTCCCTGGTGGTGGCAGTGGTTTTCTTCACGTATCCGTTTTGAGTGGTGTGCACGTGTCAAGATTTATTTTGGACCCCTTACTCCCCTTTTTGTTAACTGCTGCCGTGGTAAGCCAAGCCCTGTCCATTTCCCCACAGTGGGCATTTTATTCAAATGTATTGTGTGTGGTGTTTTTAGATATTTTGTATAATAAAACTGTATTCTGACCCTTAAAACTGTCTCTACCCGTGGTGTAAAACAAACCTGATTGTCCTTAGCAGTATTAGACTTAGTTTTTGTAATTTCCTGGGGGCGAAACTCCCCCAGGTGGCGTTGTCTGCAACCGACTTTAAACACCTACCCTCACCACACCGCCACATTCTGGCGTTGCCGGCAGGATCACCACATTAAAGGGGCAGAGACAAGTTTTTGTTTAGTTCTTACCCTTTTAATGTTTAGTTTCAGCAGTAAGTGTCTTTTCCCATATACGTAATTGTAGAGCCAAAACAGCAGTGTAATATAGGGATCCCTCTCTTCATACCATTGTGTGTGGCTTTGGTGTAGCTGTCCTCAGTTTTTATGGAGGACGAGATGCAGCAGCTCCGCGAGCTAGTGATGGAGCTCAAGGCAGACAACGAGCGACTTCGTCAGGAGCATGCTGCTTCGCAGATGGACTCTGGTGGTGCTTCTTCTTCTGCGCAGGGTCGTCATGACCCGTCTGCAGATGTCACTGCTGCTGAGCGAGTTATTGTTATTCCAAGGGACCGTAAGTGTCCCATGTTTAATGGCAACACAGGCATGGGCGTAACTGAATGGATAGAAGAAGTACAGGCATGTGTGCGTGCCCGCCATCTTTCTGCTGCGGACCAAGCCCTCTACATATTTGATCATGTGGAGGGAGAGGCGAAGGAGTAGATTAAGTTTCGCCCTAGGCTAGAGCGAGGAGACTCAGACCGAGTGTTCACCATCTTAAGGGAGCTTTATTGTTGTGCTCAGTTTTATGTCACCTTCCAACCCCCCCCCCCTCAGGTCAATCCACCTGGGCCAGGGTTGAGTGAGGTGATTGATCTTATGAAACGTCAACAGGAGCAGCTGAACACACTTACCCAGACTGTAGCCTCCCTACAGATGCCTCGCTTCCAAGGCCAAACCTCTAGTAGTGGTCCTTTAATATGCCGAAGGTGCCAGCAGCCTGGACATCTTGCTCGGGAGTGTGATGGTGTGCGGGCTCCCCCCCGACATCGTATTAATTCTGTTGCTGGCGTTAAGTGCAGTGGCGGCTGGTGGAAAACATTTTCGGTGGGGCTATGGAAATGGTGACAAAACCATACTAGGGCGGTCCGGGGGATCGTCCCCAGGAATATTTTTTTGAGAAATGACCCCTTAAATTATAACTTCTGGTGATGTTAGAGGGGGGGGGGGGGGACTACAGAACACTGGTTCTTTGGGAAGACTCAAATTATTTAATTCCCATTTAAAATCAGGAGACTAAATACGAACTGTGTGTGTGTGTGTGTGTGTGTGTGTGTGTGTGTGTGTGTGTGTGTGTGTGTGTGTGTGTGTGTGTGTGTGTGTGTGTGTGTGTGTGTGTGTGTGTGTGTGTGTGTGTGTGTGTGTGTGTGTGTGTGTGTGTGTGTGTGTGTGTGTGTGTGTGTGTGTGTGTGTGTGTGTGTGTGTGTGTGTGTGTGTGTGTGTGTGTGTGTGTGTGGATGAGAGAGGGTAATGATACACGCTGCGGCCAGCCAGGAAACATGACTTATCAGTAACTTTAGACATCGTAAAACAATTTTAAACGAGATTTTATTGTAGATTATACATTTTACTGATACCAACTATATAATATTTACCTTGTTCTTTAAAAATAAAAACATTTTTTTTTTTGGAAGTAGTTTTTTTAATTTATTTTTAATTTTAAATGACAATCAAACATGTGGGAAGAGTGGGGGCGGCGCCCCTATGGGCCGGCCGCCACTCCTCCAGTGCTTCTCTTTCTGCCCATCCCTCCTACCGGTCGGAACTGAAACCCACTGAGCTGCCGAGCCACAGCTCAGTTGGGGAGTCTACAGGTTCACTGGAAATTGCCGCAGCTGACTTAATTGGCTCTTGTCCAAACATCAATGTTATGATCGGAGGTGTAACTGTCTCGTGCTTGGTGGACACTGGTTCCATGGTGTCCACAGTCACTGAGTTTCTTTTTGGAGAAGTTTGCACCTTGGGGCCTTGATCGCCTTCGCTCTTGTCACTGGTTACAGCTGCGAGCAGCTAATGGCTTAGCCATTCCATGCATTGGCTACTTGGAACTTGATGTAGAGCTGTGTGGCAAAGTGATGTCCCGTTGTGGGATACTGATCATTAAGGACCCCCCTCGTGCTGTGTCTCCTGTCCCTGGAATCCTGGGGATGAATGTGATTCGTCGCTGCTATCGAGAGCTCTTCGGGGCCTTCGGCTCTTCTCTTTTTGACACACCCATCGTGTCACAGGCACCTGTTGCTGTCATCGCAGCTCTACAGGAGGTCCACCAGTCTCCCGCTCAGGTTCCAGGGAACCTCACTGGCATTGCGAGGGTCCGGGGAAAGCATGTAGTGCGCATACCTGGAGGGGTGATGAAGCTGGTTGGTAGTACCTGTCCTGAACAGCTTTCTGGTCAAAGTGCTCTGTTTGAGCCCCTAGAGTCGGGCTTACCAGCTGGGCTGCTCGCCTCCCCATGCCTCGTACAGGTTGTCCGGGGTACAGCATACGTCCCTGTCGTCAATGTGGGGACGACCAAAGTTCTGCTTTACCCACGTACTAGTCTTGGTATCTTGAGTGCTGCCCAGGTTGTCAGCCTTCCTGCAGGTGTGACTGAGGTGGGGTTATCCTTTGCAACTGTTTCCTCTCAGACAGCTGCCCCCTCAGTGCACGATAGGTTAGATACATTGGACATGTCTTCACTGACTGAGCAGGAAAAGACAGGCGTAAAGTCTTTGTTGTTCAGGTACCAATCTGTCTTCTCAGCCCATGATGGAGACTTGGGCTGTACAACACATTTCGCATGACATCCCCCTACTTGATGATGTGCCTGTCCGGCAGAGGCACCGCCGCATCCCTCCATCGGAGTACAAAGCAGTGAGGGCCCACATTAACCAGCTCTTGGAGTCCCAGGTCATTAGGGAGAGCTGCAGCCCCTATGCATCACCAATTGTTCTGGTGAGGAAAAAGGATGGGAGCCTGCGCTTGTGTGTTGACTACCGCCTCCTCAACAGCAGGACCAGGAAAGATGCCTTCCCCTTGCCTCGCATTGAGGGAACCTTGGAGGCACTTTCTGGGGCCTGCTGGTTCTCCACCCTTGACCTAGCCAGTGGTTACAATCATGTTCCTATGGCAGAGCAGGACCGGGCCAAGACCGCTTTCTGTACACCTTTTGGCCTCTTTGAGTTCAACCGCATGCCCTTCGGGTTATGCAATGCCCAAGCACCTTCCAGCGGCTGATGCAGAGCATGTTTGGTGACCAACAGGGCCAGTCACTACTGCTCTATCTTGATGACATCATCGTATTCTCATCCTCTGTTGAAGAACATCTGCAAAGATTGGAAACAGTGCTTGGTCAGCTTGAGAAAGAGGGCCTAAAGGCCAACCTTCAGAAATGTGTCTTCTTCAAACAGGAGGTTGGATACTTGGGCCATGTCATCTTCAGCCAGGGTGTTTCCACATACCCTAAGAAGATTGAGACAGTGGCAAATTGGAAATGCCCTCGTCATGTTTCAGAGCTGCGCTCCTTCTTAGGTTTGGCCAGCTATTACCGTCACTTTGTAGAGGGCTTTGCAAAGTTGGCAGGACCTCTGCATCAGTTAGTGGCAGAGCTGGCAGGCACCAAGTCAAAGAGGAGATCAAATCAACTCTTGAATGCGGCATGGACACCTCAGTGTGAGGAAAGTTTTTGAGTCATTGAAATCCAAGTTGGTCTCAGCTACATTGCTGGCTTATGCAGACTTTTCACGCCCCTTCATCTTGGAGATTGATGCCAGTCATAGTGGCCTTGGGGCTGTCCTTTCCCAGGAGAAGGACAGGGTTGTGAGACCGGTGGCTTATGCAGGGGTCGGTAATTATCATATTAATATTGACAATAACAACCCACTGGGTTGACCCAACATGTCGAACTATAGTTCCATGAAGCTGGAATTCCTTGGGCTCAAGTGGGCCATGACCGAGAAGTTTCGAGAGTACCTACTGGGGCATAAGTGTACTGTCTACACCGACAACAACCCGTTGAGTTACATCCAGTCTGCCAAACTGGGCGCCACGGAGCAACGGTGGGCGGCCCAGCTTGCGTCTTTTGACTTTGTTGTCAAATACCGCTCTGGTCGCAGCAATGGGAATGCTGACGCACTTTCACGGCAGTATGTGCCTGGTACTTTGCTCCCTGCCAACCTTCACCAAAACCCACCCACAGGTCTTGTGGTGCCTGCAACTCAGTCTTTGGTCTCGGTTCTTCCAACTCACTCGGCAACCGATCTTGGTGCCTGGCAGGAAGATGACCCACTCCTCGAAGAGGTATTGGTGTTTTGGCGACGTAAGGCTCAGCCTACCTCGGCTGAGAGGCAGCAGCTTCGCCGTCCAGTCATGGCGCTTTTACGTCAATGGGACCGCCTTATGGAGAAAGACTGAGTCCTTTTCCGACGAGTGTTCCGTCCTGATGGAGGTGAAGAATATCTTCAGCTCATTTTGCCTGCTGTTTTCAAGCAGGAAACATTGCAGCAGTTACACCAAGAGTATGGCCTCCAAGGAATCGAAAGGACTACGGAGTTAGTCAGACAACGATGCTATTGGCCGGGAATGTCCTCGGATATCAAGAGCTGGGTCCAGGAGTGTGAATGTTGCCAAGTGGCAAAAGACTCAGGACATGTACCCCATAGCTTTATGGGCCACTTGCTTGCCTCACGACCCAATGAAATCTTGGCAATAGATTTCACCTTGTTGGAACCCTCCCGGAACGGGCTTGAGAACGTCCTTGTCATGACTGACGTGTTCAGCAAATTCATAGTAGCTGTCCCCACTCGGGACCAACGGGCCTCCACTGTGGCCCAAGTTCTGATTTACGAATGGTTTTATAAGTTTGGCGTCCCAAGCAGTCTTCATTCGGACCAAGGAAGGAGCTTCGAGAATTCTTTTATCCAGCAACTTTGTTCTCTGTAAGGTGTTGCAAAATTCCGTACAACCCCATATCATCCTGCGGGTAACGGGCAATGCGAACGGTTCAATAGAACCCTCCATAATCTCCTTCGCACCTTACCAACATCTCGCAAACATGATTGGGCTTCCTGTTTGCCTCAGGTGCTGTTCTGTTACAACACTACGCCTCATCAGGGCACTGGTGAATCACCGTTCTATCTGATGTTTGTACAGGAACCTCAAGTTCTTGTAGACTTTCTCCTGGATCGAGTGCAGGAGCCTGTACCTGGTGGGGTACAGGATTGGGTGGTCGAACACCAAGCCAGACTCAGAATTGCTTTCGAGGGTGCTCGTGAGCGGTTGTTGGCCGTTGCTGGCCGCCGGAAAGAGCGGCATGACCAGCAAGTCCGGGAGGCACATCTTACAGTTGGCCAAGTGGTTTACCTGAGGGACCATGGGGTTAGAGGGCGACATAAAATCCAGGATCTCTGGAGCTCTGTGGTCCACCAGGTTGTGAAGGCGCCATCTGGTGAAGGAACAGTCTATACTGTTGCCCCAGTGAACGACCCACAACGAGTCCGAAATGTCCACCGGGACATGTTGAAGGCTGTGGTTCGTCCTGAAACTGACGCTTCTCCACCTCGGCCTCCATCTCCACCTGTCTTGACCGCTTTGACAGATGACCCCTCTACCGACAGCGACCTATGGCTTGTGGTTCCTGACAATCACTCTTCTCTACCTGTAGTGGCTCCAGGTGCCACTTGTCCCTCCATTACAACCCCTTTGCAGGTCAGGCCTATTCAGGAAATGCCTTACCCTGCAGGTTGCTTCTTGCCAGGTCTTTCAGCATCGCCAACCGACCAGCCCAGTACTAGCCATCAGGCTTTGCGTCGAACTATCCGTCCTACGGCTGGCCACCACTCAAACGTGCACTATCTTCCTCGATCTACTGGTCCCCAGGACAATGCAGCTTGTCCGGACCCTGTATCCAATTCCCAGTTCGCTGTTTTTAGGCCTTGGCGTTAGCTTTAGCCTTCCCGTATCCATCGTCGAGTCGACGATGCAAAAGTGGAGGGTAGATGTGACCGGAGGTCTTCTCCCTCTGTGCCGCTGCTTGGCACCGGGCCAGCGCACCAATTGTGCGCACCGGCTATTTAACCTGAGGTGCCAAACTGGATCCCTCCCATTTCCGCTTATCCTGTGGTGGCTGCAGCTTGGCGTAGTAACGCAAATTGTTTGGCGTGGCAGCATTCATGTCCTACTCTCTACCGGACAGGTAAAGTACTGTGCAGTCTGTAATTTATTCATGGTCACAAGCTGCACACTGATGACACTTTCCCATTTTAGCTCAGCTGATGTCCGGGGCGTTAGAGGAGGCATTTGCTCCGCCAGAGGCTCCGTGATAGCGGCGTTGCACACTGTTGGTGAGTGCCGTTGTCTGCTCTCTTTAAATCTGCTGCGTAGTTCCCCTGCCTTATCAATTATTTACGTCACAGCGGGATTGGGCCGTGGGATTTGCGGGTCTCATTCCCTCCCTTGTCGGCTCTGTGGCTGCGCCTGGTACGTATGAGCCCCTCCCCCATATTATAAATTAAACCGTCACTTTCATACAGATTTTATAGTAATTCTAATCCCCTTTCCAGGGGTGTTCTAACTATTCTCGCTCGCCACCTTTGGCCATCATTCCCGTCCCGTGCTGCTTTTTTGGCTCTGAGTTTTGGGCTCTCTGTGAGCTTCGCTCCTTGCTGTGGACAGGCCCAGACTGCTTGCTCTGGCCTGTTGCTGGAGCCGTTCTTGGCGTCCTAATACACGACTATAAGGACATTTATTATTACATTTGTGTATTCCTCGCGGTCCTTTACATTTACTTTAATTTGATTACATTTTTGTATTTCTTGCAGTCCTTTACATTTGCTTTAATTTGTTGTTTCCATTCATTCAGATTTGGTGTATTTTGTTGTTTTCTTTAGTTTATCCTTTTGTCAGAATTATAACCTTTTATCCTGTGCCGGACAGGTGCTGTGGGCCTGAGGCGGCAGACTCCCTGGTGGTGGCAGTGGTTTTCTTCACGTATCCGTTTTGAGTGGTGTGCAGTGTCACAGGTGATTTTATTTTACTTACTCCCCTTTTTGTTAACTGCCGCCGTGGTAAGCCAAGCCCTGTCAGTTTCCCCACAGTGGGTATTTTTTTCAAATGTATTGTGTGTGGTGTTTTTAGATATTTTGTATATTATAAATAAAACTGTATTCTGACCCTTAAAACTGTCTCTACCCGTGGTGTAAAACGAACCTGATTGTCCTTAGCAGTATTAAACTTAGTTTTTGTAATTTCCTGGGGGCGAAACTCCCCCAGGTGGCGTTGTCCGCAACCGACTTTAAACACCTACCCTCACCATACCGCCACATTCTGGCGTTGCCGGCAGGATCACCACAATAAAGGGGCAGAGACAAGTTTTTGTTTAGTTTTCTTACCCTTTTGATATTTAGTTTCAGCAGTAAGTTTCACCTACCCTCACCACACCGCCACATATAGTTTGACTGAGAAAACAGGCCACTTATTTTATTTTTAAATTA
The DNA here is from genome assembly GCF_949606895.1 of Notothenia rossii. Taxonomy (NCBI): domain Eukaryota; kingdom Metazoa; phylum Chordata; class Actinopteri; order Perciformes; family Nototheniidae; genus Notothenia; species Notothenia rossii. The sequence goes on along the minus strand of NC_136912.1, from coordinate 27,759,438 downwards.
GATATTTTAACATTATTTTAATTACAATACTGAAATAAAAATATCAACCCCCTCATGGGCACCAATGTATATCTTGCCCGAGGCACCAACATGCCCACAAATGCCCCAGCACTCAGTAATGAAAGTCTGCCTGAGAAAACTCTTATGTCAGATCCAAAGTTTATGCAGCAATTGATACTGGATAAACCTGTAATAACAAAAAGAAAGCAAATGCATATTATTAAACATTTAACTGTTTGTATTAGGTAATAGGAAAACAATGTGTCTTGTTAACATGTTAATAAGTTTAACTTGGCTTCTTTAACTATTGATTTGAAATGCCTGTGACAGGAGTGACTATTTACTTTGGCGCAGAAACATGGAAGGACTCTGGTGGGTAAAGTTGAGCAAACAGAACACCAACGTGTATCTTATCCCGTACTTTTCTTGTATTTTTCCTGTGATTAACACTCCACTTTAATCTGGCCACTTACTCATATTTGGTACTTATTTCTCTGTTAAGTCCCTGATCCAGATTTCAACAGATTTCTCTCTTTTCTTCAGCAATTCTTCCACGTCAGCTAAGTGTGTTTTTTGTCAGACATTTTGCGCAAAAGCACTTCCATTCCAACCGCATCACGTATCTTGAATATATACAGCTTGCATGTTTTCTCTGTATTTTAGGCTTTTTTTTAACTTGTGCAGCAGAAGTTGCCAGAGCAGATGGCAGCATTTTTTTCTGCCATTTTAAAATGAATAATCACAAAGATAGCTAATCAAGACAAATGACTTCTTAACACTGGGTTTTCTCTTCAGAGGTGGCGCTCCCTCCTCAGTCAACAGATGAAATGCGGCGTGAACGCTCCTGCTGTGTTGACAGAGCTGTCGACAAAGACACAAGGCCTGGGCAGACACCCAACATATGGCTAAATGCCCTGTCATGCTGCCAGTGATATGCTTAACACATGCATGCATAAGATACACAGATACATCCACCCCACACACTGAATGCTTGAAGTCTCCCCATTTTGGATTAGGGCACAAGAAGACATGAACCATTGTGTAATTGGCCTGGGAAGAAGCTTTGGACAAAACTGGCAGCACAAAGTTCTGAGGCTGTTCATTGATGAACAAAAAAAGAATTAGGCGAACATTTTAGTAAATTGTGCTGTCAATTTAGCATAAACTATAAGCATTAAACGCTGGCTGTAAATTATATTGGGTGCAGAAATCATGTGCATTGTTATTATATCTCAAATAAAGCAACTAAATGTGTGTTGTCACCTTTCACTTTTCAGTTACATTTGCAAATTGATGTTTGACAGCTCTTCCAGTTGCAGTTTATAATTGACTTTTTAAATAAATAAAAAAGCACATGTACAGTAGTTGATCATTAGGCTGATATTTCCCAAGAACATTCCATTATAAAAAAAATGTTTTGTCTAACACAAACAGCTTTTGAATCTGCCAATTGTCTGTAAGCACACCAGCTCTACCTTCAACCAATACAAGCTTCCTCTGGACATGCATCTGATGATTCCCAGATATCATTTACAGACAGGTTCAATCATCTGAATAGTATGTGCAATGTATGTATTTCAATGGAAGCAAAAATATTTATGATTACAATCAGCTGGACAATAGTCCAATTTTGGAAAAAATTACTCGCACACTCGTTCTCTCTTTGCTCACCAAACACCGCTCTGATGCATCACAAAATTGCAAAATGCCATATTTTTTAATAAAAAACGCAGAAATGTTGTGACTATGGCAACCATGATACAAAATTCTCATTTGTCATTCAGATTTACATCTTAATTCGCCATTCCAAAACAAATCTGGTGGACGATATTATTTTTTAAGTGGTTTATGAGTAGCGGCAGCGGTCTAAGACTGTCTCTGTCTGGCCCCAGTGTCTGCCGGTGCTTACAATTATGAATCTAACAGCTGTTTACAAACAGCTATCAGACCATCAGGTAAAGACTAAACGCGGCCTGAATGGTTGGGGAAAGCACCAGCAGTCTTTATTTTGGTTTAGTGGCCCCCTGTGGCCTGCTGAAATCCCCTTTAGACCAACCTTACTCCGTCTGCAGTCTCCTTAATATCTGATTATTGTTCTGTTCGGACCTGTGTTCTCTAAAAAGTGCTTTGTTTTGAACCTTTGTTGTTGAAAGCTCTTATAAAAATACATCTGACACACACACACATGCATGCACACACATACAGAAATGCATGGTATACGTGCAGGTTTTCATTTGTATACCCATGCACTGTGAGGAGTGGATTTTGTAGCTGATGAATATTTTATTAACCAATGTTAGCAATTACTATAATATTTTACCAGATTATTTGTAATAAGGAATCATTCACGCACATGTTGGCTATTACCTTGTGTTACATTTATATATGAATGATAAGAGATCAGAAATCTTTCAGAGTCACTGTTGTTTAACTTGAAAAATGATTTTCTCAAGTGCTTCTCAGACCTCACAGAGTTATGGTACATTTTTTAACATTTTAGCTTTGACAAACATTATTAATGTATCTGTAATTAAAATATCTGGGTTCTTTCCAGGACTGTGAGGGGCAGCATGACTGATGCTCATCAGAACAGAAACAGGAAAATTTGATTAACCGGACACAAATTAATGTTTGATTCTTCATCAACTACCAATAAATCAACTGGGAGGACGGAGTATTTGATGTACATTTTTGGTATGGAAAACATTTAACTAAATTGTGCTCTCTGCTCTAAATCTATAAACATTGAAATCTCTCAGCAGCTCTTTCCCAGTGTGCCATGATGTCCAGCAGGGGAATAGTGTGTAGATTTGCAGCGGAGCACTGAGAGATTCACATCTATTATAAGTCTCCTCACAGCCCCCGGAGGGAGGATTTGTTCTGTGGAAAGCTAAACTATGCCACCCAAGGTAGTTCCACAACCTCTGACCTACATGACATCACTCTCTGGCTGTCAAATCATGTGACCTGTCCCTCCACAGGAGGTAGTCACGGCTCAGCTCTTTTTCAATGTAGCGTTTTATTGTAACTTCCCACCCGTAGAGAGCTCTTAAAGTTATGTGTTTACTAACTGTGAAGTAATAAACTCTGCACCCCAAAATGATGCCTCTGTGTATTTGTTGGTGTGTGCTGCCTTGCATATGTGTGTGTATTTGCGAATTGGTCCTTGTGGTCAAGGAGTGTTCTGATGAGAAGGTTTCTTTGTTGTAAATCAAGATTGAGCAACTACGGTCATCAGCGATGTATTTCACTTATTTTTATTTTCACTTTATTTATAATATAAAGCTGTGAGCCATCAGTTGAAAGAAATGTTGTCTTGATTGATGGAGGGAAACGTTTTTCTTTATTTATAGCAAGCATTTCTTGACTGCCATGTAAGGATGTGCCTTTGCATTGTTGTTGCAAAGCCAAAAGACAACATTATTGCCAGAGAATATTTAGATCGTTTTAACCCTCTATGGCTGTATCATATAGCTGGGTTAGTGCCCATTGTCTGGCTGTAGATGAACATCATCTTTAGCAAGGAGTGAAATAAAGGAGGCCATGCTAGTGCTACTGCTAACAGTCCTGATATATATAACACATTATGACAAATAACTTTGCTGTTGCGAATAACTGTATGAAATTCAGTTCCAACGTTTTTAGTCACTTGATGTTATAGTATCATAGTTGTTCAATAAAATCACACTGTGTACATAAATATGACCACAGTAAGTATTGAAGGGCAACCTCTGGTTAAGAATGTGCTTTAAATAGGCATTCACTCCAACATTTAGCAGGGTGTAACTCCACTCTCGAGATGAGAGGAGAAAATTATCCGTTTTATTATCTCGGCAAACATTTTCTAATGGGTTCATGGTCTTCTACAATATAGAATTCATTTGAAAAAGAATGGTCCCATTCCCAAGTAAAATAAGAACAAAAGCAGGCAATGGTAAATGGACTCGCATTCATATAGTACCTTCCTTGTTTTCCAACCACTCAAAGTGAATTTACACTACTTACACACACACACACACACACCACACACACACACACACACACACACACACACACACACACACACACACACACACACACACACACACACACACACACACACACACACACACACACACACACACACACACACACACACACACACACACTCATACACTGATTGCAGAGGCTTATCAGGATATAATCTTGCTGCTCATTCACACACTCATTGTGACTGAGAAATCTCTACCATGGAGCCAATAACTGTGCAGGGAAGAAAACTAAAATACAGTCTTTAAAATGTCCCTATAATGCTAGATCCAAGGATCAAGATATGGTTTTAAAACTTTTACTCAGTGTTTAGTTATAGTACACGTTCTTGACCTTCTTAAACTTATTAATTAACTCAGGGGAAACTCTCTATTGAGACCTTCGACGTGATTCTTCAGAACACCTGTTGGAGCTGTGTTTGACGATACATATGGTCTCTGACCGGCTCTATTGTAACATATGGGGGTGTAGAGTATTGTTGATGAGGTAACGGAGAAGTGTCAGTGTGTCTCCCAACCACATTTCTCAGCCAGCCTGGGGATTTGAACTGTTGACCTTACAGTTAACAGGCCTGTATCTCTAAACATGATGCTACTACTATCCTGTTAGGATTAAGTCAAAAACAGAGCAGTAATACCGGAGAAATCTATCCAAAGTTAGTACATTCATATTTGCATAATTATATTCACATAGGAATAAGCAGTCAAAATACATCTGAATTCTTGGCAAATACACTGTGTGACCCTAACTCCTGACTGAGCCATGAGAATGTCTGTACTGTTTATACAACTACCAGAAAGCACAGTGTCCTGACCTAAAGTTAAGCCTATAACATGTGTTCAGCGCTCAATTACATGTGTTGAGCTTTGACTTGATATGATTAAATAACTGTTGTCATTTGCCTGCAATTTATCTGCAGTGGGAGTTTAGTTACATGTGTTCTAGTCATCTTGCTGATTGGGTCCGACCCATGTGTCCATACAGTGTTGCACACACATAACATCACACCTCCAAAATGAGGCCAGAATTCATAGGTTTGAACTGGACTCATGAAACACGTGAATATTTCATTGTGCCCTTTCCCAAGTAAAGCAATCTGGACTCCAGACTGGGTCTGAGAAAAATGTAACCTCTCGAGGGTCAGCCAGGAAAGTCCAGTCCAATATAATCTGATGTCTAACTCCAATAACCACACTGAAAAGGAAATGTTGGGAGCTTGTTTGTGTCCGACTTTGAGCGAAAGGCCTTAAAACGGCATGCACAGGAGGGCTTGTCGTTACCTTGCTCAAATGGCTGGTTTTACAGGAACAGGAGAACATTAGGTACACATTTGGTAACATTAGCATTCATTTACCCTGGCTGTACACCACATCCAACCTGATGCCAAACCACTAAAAGCTTTACCTTCGAAT
>NC_136912.1:27694904-27753797 GCF_949606895.1 Notothenia rossii | reverse complement strand
GTCTGATAACCAGACAACAAAGACACAGCCCGCTTGCATCACAGTGGAATGACTCATTAAATGGGGATCATTGCGAACCTTTTGTAAGTGACGTCTTCAGAAATGAGCTGTGAAGGATGACATCCCCTTTTTCCTCTCTCAGACTTTTTTTCAGAAAATGCTAATAAACAAAGATGTATTACATTCCTTTATTTGCTGTGGAACAGTTAGGGCTCAATGCTGATGAATGATGAAATTAATCTCTTTTTTCTTATTCTTTTCCACCCTCCAAAGGAAGCGCCTGCCCTGTATGGAAACAGTGATCAACCTGTTTGCCGTTACCCATGACCCTTTTCTCCGCTGCAAGGTTAGGGACACAACGCTCGGCCATGATAGATCTGAAGACATTCCGACTCCCCCCCCCAGAGCTGTTTACACTAACAGCTGTCGGTTTGATAAAGAACAAGTGTCTTGTGGGATATGTGGTTTCTGTGAATTGTGAACCCTTCATGCTAATTTTCCTCCCTCAACAACGGCACTGGCTTCGACTCTCCCCTTTAATATAAAAAGAGCGATCACTGCGGCTCAAACCTCATTTGTCTTTCTGACCCCGTGTTTGTTGATGGCGATTGTTGATAGTGTGTGTGTTAAGGCCCTGGAGCTGAATGTCTTTGGGGGGGTAACCACGGCTTGCATTTATTTGAAGGGGTCACAACACAGTCAGTGAGTTGAGGGACTCAAATACATGTTGCTAAAGGAATCACAGAGCGGTCAACTTTAGGGTGAGGTTAATCAGGTGTGCTGGCTTCATATACTTCAGAGTGCATTAACATCCTGCACTGCCTTATGGGAAAACTCAGTGGCTGATTAAAGTTTTACATTATGTGGAGCATTCACATCTGTTAATCTCTGTCTTTTCAGGCTGTTCTCATTGAGTGTTTATACTTAAACCTACAAAAAGTAATTCCCTATAATTCACATATAACTACTTTGTGAGATATATATATACGTGACAGAACTCTGACCCTTAACACTCTTCAAATGTAGAATATTGCAACGTTTCAAAATGTGGAAACACGTATAGACCAGCCATGGACAGATACTGTTAGAGTTTCTCCCAGATGCCAAAAAAGACAGTAAAGGTTAAACAAGACTAGACTTTTCCTGAAGGCTTTTTTCTTCTCATTTTGGAGTTTTCAGATCCATTTGAACGCCATGGGTGGCACCTTTAATTTCCCCATTGCACAGAAACGTGCATCTACATATTTTGAGATTCACAACTTAATGCACTTGTGTCTCCATGTGCGTTCTACCTCCTGCATATGTGTGTTATTACTTTCCTCTTTACTATAGGTCAGCAGCCATACCGAAAGGTTGACCACACATTCCTGTATGTTTTTGAGCTTGCTTAGTTACAGTGTGTGTGCGTGTGCGTGTGCGTGTGTGTGTGGTCACTTGATCTTGCAGCCTTAGATCCATGTTCACAAATCCTCACCAGGAAACATCATGTTAGCGTCTGCTTTCTGTTCAATCTGTGACTTTCTTCAGGAAACCAAAGGAATTACACTTAGTTTGTGAACCTGTCCCACTCACATCCTTTGCTGACACACACACACACACACACACACACACACTCACACTCCCACACACACACACACACACACACACACACACACACACACACACACACACACACACACACACACACACACACACACACGCACGCACGCACGCACACACACACACACACACACACACACACACACACACACACACACACACACACACACACACACACACACACACACACACACACACACTCACACACACACCCTACCTTGTGTGGTTTTGCCACATGTTCAGTCAACATGTTTCCTATTAACATCAATTCAGCTGGCTGGTATTTAGTTGCTCAAAGATGTTTGCTCGACAGCCTCAAATCACACTGGATTACCCACAACCTCCAAGACCAAATCAGCCGGGCAGTTTGTTGTCCGACCTGGTTATGTTCTCTGTCTCCGCTGATTTGAGTTGAAGGCTGCTGTGTGCTTAGGGAAGCATTTTTTTGTGGTTACTACTTCATTCAATATAAAGCAAGATTCATAGAAAATACTTTGATTGTATATGTTAAGATGACCGTTAGGACAGGTGTATAGTAGCAAGGTTTCTAACATAAGCAAAATCAAACAGTAGAGTCCAAGTTGAAAGTCACCTTGTCGCAAATGTCTCATTCATTTTAGCATCGCCATTGTCATACTGTTGGCCTCACAGACACGCTAGCATGGCTGTAAGTCTTATTCCTGATATAAGACTTTGCCACTTGCTTGTTTATTATGACACTGTGTTTTTATTTTAAAAGTACAATGACAAGTCATGTGCTTGGCTTAAAAGTTAAACTCTCAGTCAGTGAGAGTCGATAAGTTCAACACCTGCGATTTGATTTTAATGAAAAATGAATGAATGAAGAATTACCCATCATGTGTCTGATCAGCCAAAGAGTGACTGCATCATCTTTCAACCTGTATATGCTGACTGAAAGCACACATGACCTATTATTCTATACTATAATTAGTGGGCAGCATGCACCATTTCATCATATCTTTTGCTGTCTCCTTTTACTGTGTGAGGTCCAGTTATCTCGTAAATGTTCTGTCAACATTTACTCTACTGCTTCATCTCTTCATATGACTCTTCATCATTCTGTGCTTTTATAGTTCTCATTGGACGGTGTACAACGGATTTGGACTGCAGTGAGCCCACTGGCCTTATTTTATTAGTCACAACTGGCTTGTAAAATGTTATCTAGATTTCAAGAATATTTGTAACTGACCTGAGGTCTCTCTCTCTTGTTGTAAAAACCTTTGCTGAACTTGATCAGAGCGATTAGCAGTAAAAATACATATTGATACAAATTCTGTACATATTTCAGCCACCCCCACCATGGACTGTTCTCAGCTAAGAAAGCACAGTAAATAAATCACATAATCATTCCTGAATGTGCCCAAAAGGCCCAAATATGCAACTCTCGCCCTTTAAACAGCTTGGTCCACGTCCAAAACGTGTCTCATGTTCCTCGTATATATACACACACACACACACGCACACACACACACACACACACACACACACACACACACACACACACACACACACACACACACACACACACACACACACACACACCCCCACACACACACACACACACACACACACACACACACACACACACACACACACACACACACACACACACACACACACACACACACACAGGTCAGAGGTAGAAGCTGTACCATGAAATTAATCTGCTCTACATAGTTCAACTTTATTAGGGCTGACAGTTTAATAACTCTATTGGCTCCCTGGTGCAGTGGACGAGTAATGAACCAGCACAAATGAATACTTTTCAAACCTCAGGTGTTAGACTATCAGACAGAGATTTTAATGGTCATTACATGTGCCTTTACTTTTTTAAAGGGAAATATTTGCGGGAAAAGGTTTCAGTTCTAAGGTGGAACATGTCAAGTGATAGAACTGTTGAATTATTCATCAAGCCTCAAAAAGTGGAGATTCCTCCGCATGGCAACACTGTTTGTTTGAGGATTTGGCCTGTTGATGCCTTTCAGTTTGAGCCGGATTATTTTGGTGAACCTACAAGAGGAAGTCTGCTCCCTTGTGTATCATTTCTCTTTTTGGAATGAGAGGTGCATGTGTAACTTATCCCACCTGTCTGGGTATGTGCAGCCATTTTTTATTACCATCAAAATGAGAATGCAACTTCTCATGACAGTTCTTGAAAGAGAGTTATATCTTCTGCCGGGTATTTTCCACATAAAAAATGCACTAATTGACACTTGTATTACTATTAAACTAAATGACTCCCAGTATTGTGAAATTGTTCGCTGGTCACAGTGCTGAACCCACTAAGGACCAACACTCTCTTACCTGTTATAGGTCATTATTTGAAATTCAAGCCCCCACATTACAAACAAGTCATACCATGAATTTGCGCAGAGGCATCCTAATAGGTTGAGAAAAGATTGTGGTCTTGATTAATGATAATAAGCTGTACATAATCTTTCTCGTGCCTCAGGTCCCCTAGGTAACAAAGGGTGCTCAAATACTAATACAAATTTAATTTAAGCTGTAATGACAAAGAGTTCATACAGTATTTTTGCATTTCCTTATCGGAATAAAGACAGAGTGTAGTGCATGCTGTAGACATTGTAAACCCCATTGAGGCAAATGTGTGACATTGGGCTTTAAAAGGTGTTGAATTGACTTCAATTGGGAGCAAAAAAACAAAACAGTCACTGATGAAGAAACTCTAACATCATCCAACGAAGTGGGTAGTATGCAGTCGTCTTTCAATCGGAAAGTTCTGGGTTCGATCCCATCCCAACATGTGGATGTATCCTTCGATAAGATATACTCCCAGTTGCTCCTGATGACAAAGTCAGCTTTTCCTTGAACAATTAAACATTGCTCTGAATGGGGTAAAATTGGGTGATTGGTAATGTAAGGCGCTTTGAGGGGTCTTAAAGACTGAATAAAGTGCTATACTGTATACATACAGTCCATTTACCATTTAACAAGCTAAAGACCAGGATTCCTTGAGACAGTGAAATAATGAGTTGGACCAGTTAGGAATAATAAGAGGTAGTCGGCATAGAGAGATTGGGATTATCTGTGCCAAATGTTGTGATGGAAATGGCAATGGCTCGAACAAAAGGCCAGCCGTAACATTTTTTAGCGAGGGTCAGTCCAGGATTTTATTCTGTGAATTTGTTTGAAGACTTCTCTGCCCCATAATGTTGGTTTGAATGAATGAAAACGCAGACATGTAACTGATTTGACTTCATATGACTTTATTGAAAAAGGGCTTGAGTATCATAGGTAAAATACTGCCTCTCAGTTTACAAACAGTGACAATACAGAGAATAATACTCCAATAAATCTCACGAATATAAAGAACATATGTCAGAAGAAGCTGCCTCAAAAGAAATATTTCACATTCTCTCGGGGTCCAAAGTGGAACACATGCACCCACTTTGATAATGAATGCACCATAGTTAAGTAAATGTGAATCTGATTGTGTACTTTGGTTCAAATAATACACACACAAACTTATTGAAAAGCTCTTTTGCACAGTGATGAAGATGTATTGGTATTACTCATAATCACATTGAATATGTTGGGCCACAATGCTAAACATGAAAGCACTTATAGTCTGATTAATATCACTAATGTTGAAAACAAGTTCTAACAGTGTGGTTAATAAAGTGTTTCCACATGTACTGTAATGCAATATCCTTCTCCTGTTATAGAGACAATAATCGCATATTAGATTAAAAAAGATTTAAGTTCATAAAGTATTTTGGTAATGGGGTGTTTTGTCCAGAAATTGCACAATGAATCACATTAGAAGTTTATCATTGCATATCAGTGCATTTTGAAACTGGAACAGTGTTATTTTATACGGCAATGTGTTTAAACAAATTAGTATAATAATATAAAATGTCCATTACCTCCTATTACAATAATGGTAATTGGACTACATTTATTATTGCACCATTAGCTGCAAATTGGTATGAGTATCACCTGTGATCAGGCACTCACAGCAAATAGACCTGAAAGAACAAAACAAAACAAAGAACAGAGAAATGACCAAAACCAACAGGGCTTAAATTACAGTTTAAGAGGGGGGAAATGTTCGGTATGGCAGCAGTTGAGTAAAAGGGAAAAGAAAGCCCATGGGGAGCAGGGAGTGTCCACATTGGAAGCACATGTCGGTCGCTTGAATTTCAACTGAAATGATATGTTCTGTTTTGGCTCAGTGGCCCTATTGTCACATCATTCATCAACCTCAGTAAATCTATAAAAATCAAATCAAGTGTTCAGGGGGTCGACCGGTGGGCTGAATGACTTCCTGACTCGTGTAACACAATGACAGTGGCTTTTTGTTTTAAAATCGCTCTCACTTGAACTTTATTCAGCTGTTACATAGCAGATTGGTTGATAAGGAGACGGAGAACAACAAACCAGGAGGACGATATGTTATTTCTTTGCTAATCATTTTATCCACATAGTAAAAAATATTATAAATTGTATTTTAGTCTCTCATACTGTGTAGTAACATCGATATACCTTTATGAATTATTGCCTAAAACCTTAAAAAATATGTTTAACACTGGTTCTTGCATTGGACTAGCCTTCATTAAGTTGCTAGTGCCTACTGTACATTGCATTCAAATAACATTTAGTAAGATTATACACAATATAAAAATAAAACAATTACATTTAAAAGAGACATCTGATAATAAAGTGGCTCAAATACATATATATAAAACATGATCAAACACTTTCTTTTGCCAAAGTGAACTTTCCCTTTCTGATATTTATCATTCGGCCGACCATTTATAAGCTTCCCATTTCCTACCAAGGACAGGTGTTGGTATGGAAATACTGCTGTGGTATGCTCGTTGTCATTTATACATCTAACTAAAGTCCATTTGATAAGGTGTAAAAACAATTATGACAATCTTTCTAACAATAAAATGAAATAGATGGCCATGGTTTTTGAGGTTCACAGGTTTCTTCATGTTGCACGTTTTACTATCTTTAAATATTTGGTCTCTGTTAAATGATATGTTCAAGAACTAAAAATCCGCATTCATAAGTATTAGTTGTATATTCTTTAACAGTAGAGTATGGCCTGAGCACAACATCAGCTTTCCATTTCATGTGCCTCGTCAGACTCCAACGACAGCACGTTGTGATGGTAAAAAAAGACATAGAGGTCACAACATCCCATCATAAATCTTGCATAAAACAAACAGTGAAATATAATTATATCTTAGCTCCGGCCCCGTCATATGGAATATATAGCACCACAAAATCAGTGCTTGTTTTTAGGCAGCGTGTGTGAGCGTCCATGGTGGAGGAAGCTGGAAGACTTTAAAGACTCTGTTGGCCTGCATGGCCTGCCCTGATTGGTCAATAAGAGTGAAGGCTTAACGCTATTGGCAAGCGTCTGTTACTGCCCCATGACCTTCTAGCCATGGAGTAATGCCACTTTCACTTCTTATCAGAGGAAACTTTTACATTTCAGTCGGGAATAGTCCATTGAAATAGCATTTAGTCCTTTTCAAAAGATGTATACACGGAGAGGTGTATAATTAATAAGACATAACCAGCCAACAAAATCCAATTGTAATTCCTTCTGGAATACTGATTTGAATGTTTTTTTCTGACGTGACAAAGTGGCATTAAGAACAAAGTGTTTTGAGGCAAAAAGCTCAAATTGTTTCACATTGTGCGAAGTAAGAAAAGACTAAATGATGACACAATCAGTTAGTTGCTCTCTATCCCGTCACTCGAGGTATAATGGCACTTGGTGCTAACATGGAGAGTCTAGGTGACTGGGTGGAGGGGGGGGGGGGGGGGGGTCGGTGGCGGTGCTGGTTTTGCAAGTGGTCCAGAGAGGTGGACGGGTACATACAGCGTGTTTGGATACATCCATAGCAGTGAGGGAGGTATACAGGTTCCACCCGGGGGGGGGGGGGGGGGGGGGGGGTGTTTAGTTTTTCTTGCCATTGCGTCTTCTAGATTTCTTCACCCTGGAGAGAGACACAGAAAAAAATTGTATTAGCCTGAAAAGAGAAAAAGGTTGTTGTTTCTAAATGTTTGGAACAGATAAAGCATTGTTGAGGAACCTTTTCCGATTTTCATTAATTACATAACTACACCATAGTTGTGTATATGATATGAAATTAAACCTTTTTAATCTTGAGGCAAGATGGAGATAACATATAGATATTTCATGCACTGAGAGTTTGAGAAATGTTACTTAATTAACAATCCCTTCTTTCAGACTATCAATTCTTACAGTCGTTATTTCCCCTCAAACAACTCCGTACCTACTTGTGTGAACTACATAAATGTAGCACCTCCAGCACTTGACAAAATGTTGTGGTTTATATAAATATAATTGCTAGGAGATGAAAAGAGCATTTTTTTCGAAGAAGGGTCATTGACAAGATCGAGGCCTCAGGTGTCGGCCAACAGTTTTGAAAGGTGAACATCACAGCATACCGTATGATTTACAGAATATGTAACTTTAACCGAACATGAAAAAGGGCGATGCTGACGAAGAACAGACAGGAGACTGCAATACCACACACACACACACACACACACACACACACACACACACACACACACACACACACACACACACACACACACACACACACACACACACACACACACACACACACACACACACACACACACACACACACACACACACAACGCCTATCATGATCTGTGAAAAGCACATTTTCTCTTCCAACGATGAACTCTGTATGTTCCCTTTTGTCATTTTGACATGTTAGCTGTATGAAACACCTCATTGAATAAGCTCATAAAGCCGAAAGCTTAAACAAGGCCTATTTATCCGACACACTTTTTGCTTAACAATTACGATCTAAACACAGTATGTGTATGTGCCACAAGCATTCTTCAATAAGCCATTATTTAAGGGCTTCTGTTTTCATTAATAGTAGTAAGTAATCATGTTTTTAATCCACAGAAATTACTTTATTGTTTGTTTTTATGTTCTTAAAGTGTTTATGGTGCTTTAAGAAGCAGACATGCAGCCTGTCGTTAACCACCACCAGACATGCTGGGATTTTTTTTTTACGAGGAATGCACACATTTTAACAGCATAGCTCCTTAAAAACTGAATGAGCTGCTGCAGATTTGACTATGAATAGTTTTACGCATAATGCCGCACCCCTACCAGGACAACTCTGCGTCTAATGTGCCAATAGTGATGATAGTTTTGTGGAAAAAGTGGACGAACACATGATTTTATGTGAGCTGTGAGGAAGCCGGGAGGGTACAATGGTGAACATTTGACTCATGTGCACTCTGAAGTCACAGAAACAAGCTTATGAGAAAGAAAGTCAGACAAAAAGCAGAAATACCGGTGGCAGATTAGTCACTTATCTCTCTTAAGGCTCACAGATAATAACTCTGCTGCTTGCATCAACCATGTCATTGATTTCACAGAGTAATTGTCGGCGGGAAACTGAGAAATTACCATTTGTAACAATGGATTGTTTCTTCTTCTACGCTCAGCAGAGAAGAGAGCAGTATTTCATTTCTGTCTCTGTTACTGATGCTTGTTCCTGTACGATGGAAGAGAGAGAGCTTTTTCTTTTCTTACTTGTTAATGGCGTTCTTTAAGTACTGCTGCAGCCACTTGGTCTCCGGGTTGATGCAAACTTCCCTGTTGTTCTTCAGCTTGGCACTGTGGGAGGAAACAAGTAGAATTTGAGGGATTAGACGCCAAAAACTCACATGTGATAAATCTGGTTAAAGGACATTTACTGGAGAATATTTTCACCCGGGGGCTTCCTTTGTAGCAGAACATCCAGTGATGGTGTACAGGACAGAGATTGTATTTATTCTATTAGCTTTGTAATAAGGGTAATAAGACCTCCCAGTAGTCTCATCCCTTGAACGCTCTTTCAAGTAAGTTAATTGTGTCTAGCTTCTTGGGTTGTACTTCCTAGGACCACACAGGTGGTTTTGCATGTTTAGCTCAGTAGCTTTGATCAAATGTGTAAATAAAGTTGAATAATATTACTACAAGACTTTATATTTGAAATGACGGTTGACTATTTTCATATTTTAAAAAAATGTAGGCCCCTATAAGACACAATTGAAGTTATAGCCCACATTGGTTAATATTGGAGAATATTGGTATTATTGAAAGCATGCTGATTTTGCTATGAGCAGTTCCTGTTTTAAATGTGCCATGTCTGTACAGAAAACTATCACTGGTTTACTGTATTACTAAAAATAAATGTTCTGAATTTAGGCATCCTTTTTCTATGGTGTCTATATTAAGATAATGATATCCTCTGAGAGTATAAGTAACACTATATCTCAAAATGTGTGTGTTACATGTATGCGTTTTAAGATTTGAACATTGATTTGACATTAAAATGTTGTTATAGCATTAGAATGTGGGAATGCTGACACTAATTTTGGCAATTAGGTCGTTTTTAATTTAATCTTTGTCTCACATTTCTAATCTCTGCAAGGTGATGCATCAAGTGCTGAATTTATTAAAAAATGAATGGCATCTTGCAACATTGGAAAGTTCCGGTCATTGTAAACCTCTACATAACATAATGGTAGGAAGAAATGTACAATATAGGCAATTTGCAGTTAGCCAACCCAAACACACAAACCACTGTTATGGTCTGTTCAACTAAATGGCTGTAACTAACATTTATTATTCCCTAAATCGTTATAAATGGTAATACTGTAAACTGAGTTTGTGAGGTGATGCTGTTGAAGTTGATTAAATAATGCTCTGAAGATTACAGATTCTTCATAGGTAATAAATGACACTAATTATGTATCTTTCATGAAATCCCACTTCATTAAAAGCTCAACTTTATTTAAAAAAAAAATGCAGACATCCTACAAAAAATGCCAGTTAAAACCAGAGTATTGACAAACTGTCACCATAATGCTCACAGATCTTCAGCATTTTAAAAAAATTAAAAAAAGGAACCCAGATTTCAGTTTGCTCCTGTAATAACATACAATTAAAACATCTACTCTCTTTACGGTCCATCTCCTGAATAAATCACAGTGCCTTGGTGTATAAACGAGCCCAATATGTCAGGATAATATCTGATGTGGTTTCTGAAAGCTGAGCTCACAAACACCTCAGCTAAGCTCTAAAGACCTCAGCACGTCTTACAACACATCCAAGTTGAAAAGTGGAGGATTACTGCACCAAACAGGCCGTCACTCTCCGGTCTGCGGTGAAAAATCCCCACTCTCAGTTTCCACTCATGGACAGCTGGAGGCGAGGCTCACTGTGCACTGTGTGGACGGTGTGAAGCTGCCTCTACACCGCACACCCAACCCCTCAAACCACCGTTTAATGGAACATTTCTCAGGCTGGTGTAAGAAGTGAGCTATTCTGGCTTTAATAGTATAATGATTACGGGGACACATATTGTTTCAGACATTGTTTTACCTGTATACAATTATGTTAGGATGCTGAACAAAGACTCTCAACAGATATGTTAAATTAAAAGGAAACAATTTATTTAATGAGACATTTTTTGAGAATCTCTGTCATGGGAATATTGAGGAGCTATTTTATTTTTATTATAGAATTAAATGTTGTGAGGATTATATTATACAATTGTTTTTGTGCAAGATTCTTTGATACGCTGCATATCTTAATTTTAATTAGAGTTTCCTGGTCAAAAAACCGTCCAACAAATACAAAGTGCTTAAAGGAAGTGTTGTTTTTTACTTTCTCGATCACTCTTTGGCATGATGAAATAGAAATGAAAAAAGTCGGATTTGTCAAGCATTTTTGTTTTATAAAAAATCTAAAAAGAGGAACTGCTTTTTGACAGCTTGTTACAAGAAAGTATAAAACTAAAATGCAGCTTAAAAATGGACTAATCTCCTTTTTACCTCTATTAAACAGTAAAACCATATAGTTTGTTCCTCCAAAAATTGGATATTAAAGTCAGATGTTGCTTGTTTGTCAGGATCTAATTTGCAGCATGAGGCAGAATCAGGACGGACTTGAGAACAATCCCACTGTGTGATGAACAGGGAGTGTGTGTTCCTTTGAGTGATGACTGACGTGTTGATGGAGAGGTGAGCCAAATATTTAGGAGAGCATTTGTTCTGTTATCAGGGAGGATTGGGGGCGATCGGAGTGACAGGCAGCGGGGTCTCAACCCCCTTCCAAACATGTGGATGTCATAACCCGCTGGCAATAGATCGTGTTTGAGAGTTAACGACTGCAGAGGTGTCTGCTCCGCTCTCTCCTCCCACCATCTCTCCATCACACTACATTCAACACATTCCTCTCTGCTGCCTTTTCACTGCTTTCTGATTCAAATTGAACCCCCAACCCTTTTAATATGCCACCTCCCTTATTCCTCACCCCATTTAGCAAATGAGCAAATGGCCTCTACACTTAAGAGAGCAGTTTAGGACCATCAATCCAAAGCTCTGAAAATGTGAGCCGGGAGGCCAAACAGCTCAGTAACTGGATCTGTGTTTGATTTTCCTCCAGGGATGTCCCCCTTCTCCCCCCTCCTCTTTTATTTGATTTGCTCATCCGCTCAGGAGTGTTTTGATGTCCTTCATCCTGTTTATCTGTCTGCTTGTCTGGATGACCAACCGAGAGCATAAACCTTAATTGACTTGGCTGGAATTTGAGGGCCGGAGTTCCCCAAGCAGCAGGTAGTAATTACTTCACAGCAAGTTAAACCCAACAGCATGCTGGGACAGGGAGGGTGGGAGGATGAGGGTGCATGGTGTGACACAGGGCGGAGGGGGGGCAGAGGGTATCTTGTTTCCAGCTTTCTTTCATCTGCCTCAAAAGAGATATCGGAGCAACTCTGCCGGCTCAATGACTCTTTTCTAAAAGGGTGAGTTTGTGTCGGAGCGCCGTGTGTCCTCTCTGACCTTTTGCCATCTCCTCACCCCTTCTAACAGTCATAACCCCCCTCCCTTTCTGGCAGAAGCCCCACAGCCTTTTAGCCTTTTGGCTTCGAGGCTTCTGCTGTCCTGCTTTCTATAGCAAACAAATGAATGAGGGTTTTTGGTTCATGTGTTCCAGACTTGTGACATTATGCTTAATGTTGCTGGGCAGTTTGAGGCGCGAAATGAGTATAAAAAGTGGAAAAGGGACACAGAGGGTCAGCAGAAATACAAAGGTAATCACTTTGACCCTTAATTATTGCTTCCTTTGCTAAACATATAAGGCCCCCTCCAGCAGTCACCGCTTTCCTCTTTGTGAGAGGATGGTGTTGTTTTTAACTCAGGCGACTCATTACGGAGAGAATAGGAGGATATTAACACCATCCACTCTCACATCCACTCTGTCAACACTGTTTGGGTCAAGTAGTGTAGTATTACTTTAACGTACCAAATAATGGTAAAATGTTACGGAGCTAAAAAATAAAAAGTTCCATCAAAAAGAATGATTCTGAAGCACTGGGTCTGTATCAAGGATCAGACAAGACAGACCTTCAAAGGTGGGATTGTCAATAATAATCTATTTGAAATAAACCATAGCTGATTTTTTCGGTGCTTTTGATGTAACACATTTATGGTAACGACAGCAATGTATTTAGAGGCTCACAACAACAACGGAAACAAATCGATAAAATGCACTGCAATGGTGTTTCACCGATATATGATATATGGCTCACTAATTTAAGCAAATTTTGAAGTAAAACTATTACTTGATTATTGAAACTTGCTTCCCTTAAATCTTCTTTTTTTACAATGCAGGTGCATAAAGATTGAGTGTAAAGTTTTTTCATTATTGTTATTTGTTTTATTTAGATTGGTATTGGATGTTATTTTCATCACAATAATGTATTAATCAATTTCTACAGTATAGGCCCAACACTTTAATAGACTTAAATATTTCATATATGTAAAAATGCTTTAGTTGATATTTAATTAAGATTACAAATGTGTCTATGGCTGAAGGAGTGATAAAGCAAACCTTTAAACAATCCGAAAAAACATTTCCTCAAGTGAATCACCACAATCTTTGGCTCTCGTTCACTTACATGACTTGGAAGGGGCAGTTGGGTGTGTGGAGGAACTTGAGCTCTTTGATGGAGCGCTGAGGAACCGTGTTGAGGGTCGACCGACACCAGCACCGCTCCACCAGACTGATGGGCTTCGCTGCAAACACACAACAAGAAACATTACAAATGAACCTTCCTGCTGGTAAAAGAAGTGATAAAGGACACACACCTACAAATGCACTGAATAGACGTATTAGCAGTTTTAAAAAGTAAAGTGAAATAAGTCACTATGATTGACTTTATTTCGTTATAAAGTTGTATAGACTTTGTATATAATCCACACACATTCACATACATGCACGTCCATTCATATGCTGTATTATTTGTTTATGTGGCATGATGCTACTTTTAATATTAAAACAACACTGCTAAAGGTTTTGATCACATTCATAATTTGAGCCTCCTTAAAGTAAAATACTAAATCTTTGCTCAGAGTGGTTCTTGGAGAAGGGGTCGTTTAGGTGCGTATGAGGATTTAAATATTAGCTTCAAGTAAAATTTCAGATCCAAATCCTAACACAGTAGCTTTTACTTTATTTCACTTGTGATTAAATGCATCACTTCCCTCAGCGGACAAATTAAAAGCATGTTTGATCTACTGTAACAAGCCTTAACAAAGCATTGGAACGTATGAGTGTACCTTCTATTGCTCTTAACAACATGTTCATTAAAAAGAGATTAGCCCTTTTCGGACCACTCACACTCAAACACACACACACACACACACACACACACACACACACACACACACACACACACACACACACACACACACACACACACACACACACACACACACACACACACACACACACACACACACACACACAAGCAGAATTTGAGCTTTTCACTGGAGCTTTCAGACGGACCACTCTGAAGGAGAAGGGTCCTCCACATTCAATCTCCAATATTTGTCCCTTTTATGAAAAAGCACTCTGCGGCTCAGACGCCGTCAACAGCCTCTGAGGAAATCATTTCAAGTACATTCTTAAAATGATTACAAATCACCCTTGGACCTCTATGGAGGTCTGTGTGGGGCCAGAGACCCTCAGATGCACGCTGATAAATCCAAGAACATGCAATTAGGAAGTAGTTTTGTACTAATATGCCTTTTTGAAAGAGATTTCCAAGTTAAGAAGGGATGATTGTTCCAATGCGAGAAAAAAAATGAAGAGAAATACACTGTGTAAAACTTTAAAATTGGACTCCATCCTTCAAAGTGCTTTCCTCCTTTGACGGACTACAAATGGTTTAAAAGCTTCATTTTGGCTGTGGATCGTGTTAAGAAATTGTTACAAAAGGTCATAGAGCAGATGTTGATTTTTCAACAGCTCCTTCTTAGTACCATTCCTGCCAAGATAAACACATATTAATTCAATTAAGTGCATCACGTGTAACTAACAGACCTTTGTTCTAGGGTTCAACATATTCCTATTGATATGCAAGCTTCTAACCAAATGTCCTGCCACAAATGGCTAAGTCCTTCAGTAATATCAGCTTAATGACTCACACCCATTCAGGTTCTTTTCTCATGCAAACTAAGGGATCATTATGCAGCATGCAGCCCCACGGCCAGAAGCGAGCATCCACAGCCACCATGCCGCATTGTTTATCCCTAATTAGAAACTAATTAAAAGAAAGCAAAGGGGAAAAGACAAATACACACATTTAGAGCTAACTCTTTAATATGCAATCAGGGGTCTTACTGGGGCCATAACAACAAGCTTAGCATAACGCAGGCCAGGCGCCTCAACAACACCCGGGGTGTCTCTAGCCAAGGTTAACATGTGGGGGTCACTGTGGAGACTGCACTCCTCCTGTGGCTTTAAGTAAAATAATACTGAATATAACAATTAGTGGAACATTTACAAACTGATCAAGTTCTAATTTGAAACAAATCCCAAAAGGTTACATCGAGCTGGAGCAATCAACTTATTAAAATCAACATGTTGTAATGTAACATCTGTACCAACAATAAAGAGATTATTTAACGATAAACAATTATTTTTATTATTGATTAATGAGCTGATTAAGTTCCAAACTATTTGTTCTAAAATACAAAGTTGTCTTTTTGCTGTCACAGAAAATGATATATGATAAATGTGTCTAGGATAAACACTCAGCAGCCAACATCTTTGAAAAGTAGAACAATTGTGACTTTTCTACACTTTTCCTGAAAACATGGCTTACACAATCAATCAAGTCTCAACATATTTGCAGATTAGTTTTCTGTGAATTGATTTATCGTTAAAGGTAACTAATAGTTTTTGCTCTTCAATACAAGTAACTTGTGGATACAACCTGTATATATTTTGGAGCAAAGGTCAACTTTCTGGGAACTATTATTCCACGAGATCAACATTAAATCAAAGCAGGATATCAAAGAGCTTGAGTTTAACAGCCACAAGAGCAACAAGAGATTTGTTAAAAAGGTATCCTTCTCCTCTGCAATAAATAAAAACCATCATCAAACCATCAAACTAAAATGCAGGTGTATACAAACTGATAAAAAGCCACCAACAATATCTAGAGATGAGCTGTAAATGTGATGCAAAAAGTTGTGATTTGCATTGGATTTAGGCACAGATTTCTTAAATAGATTAAATCCAGATTATTCTTATCAGCCAAGATTAAAATAATAAAAATGATATAAACCTCAACATTCAAACATCTTTCAGACTCAAACATCTCAAGCAGCAACATTTCTTTAATCAAGAATCAGTTGAAACCCTCAAACCAAACATTTCTCTGCTCCATTAAAAGTTTCCGCAGCATTATAAAGTCTCTGCTGGACTCACCGTTGGAGGCTGGTACTTGTGTGGCCACGGCCAGCAGAGCCATCAGAGCCAGCAGCTTGACGTCCATGGTGGGGGGCTAACAGGCTGAGGGGGGCCTCTCTCTGCTACAATCCAGGAGCAACAGTGACTGCCAGCTCTGCTCTGCACTGTGTTAAATCCTCACAAGGGAGAGAGAGAGAGAATGAGAGGGAGAGTGAGGAGGGAGGGAGAGGGAGTCCCACTTTCTCAGGAGGAAGGGGAGGGGGTCCCAGCATGAGAAGAGGGGGGGGGAGAGAGAGGAAGCAGCAGCAAGTCGGGAGAGACTTCCTCGATTGTAAATGTATTGGCTGGGAGTCAAGGAGAGAGTCTGAGTGGAAACCTTCCCCTTTTTCTTTCTCATTCCTTTTTTGTTGTTCCAATTTTTCTTTATTTTTTCAGATTTTTTTATATTTTATCGTCTTTGTCCTTTTTCCCCCTCTTCCATTTTCTGTGCCTTTTTCTAGCCACCTGCCACTTTCATAGACAAAATAACAACACACACACACACACACACACACACACACACACACACACACACACACACACACACACACACACACACACACACACACACACACACACACACACACACACACACACACACACACACACACACACACACACACACAGTCCTCGCTCACAGACTATTTTGAGAGCCAGTGCTCCCTGCTGGTGCACTAATATTGTTGTTTGTTTATTGTTTTTTGTTTAAAGGGAGACTGCTTTTTCTCCTTTTTGTTCTCATACTTCTTCCCACTTGTTGACTCCCTGTCATCTAGCTCGGCTCCTGTCCCTGACTGGCCAATTGTGTCAGTAAAACGAGAATGGGGGAAGCTGTGTTGAGTAATCTGATTTTGAAGAGGAAGCTTCTCCAGAAGCTGTTTGATTTCTCCCAGCTTCAAATGGCATATGTCAAATCAAATTCAAAAGAATGTAAAAGAAAACATGTTTTACAAGTCGATGACTGTAGAATCAATTATATTTTTTGAAAACCTTATCCAGATGTGAAGTCCTTCTACAAAAAGAAAATGTTTGTGTCTGATTGCTTCAAATATTGGCAACTAAAAGTGACTAACAGGGAGGTTTTTTTCTGGCCACCATGACAATGTTTACACTTTATTTTGTAAATGTAGGTTTCTTACAAAGATTCCTTATGGACCCACTCATGTAACTGACACATTATATAAATAAGTATGCAAATGAAATTGTTTAGCGGTAGACATTAAGGCTGGAAATAAATATAAAACAAATTATAATGGCATGGAACATACCTATCATTTCAGATTTAATTTAAGAAGCAGCGGTGATTTTGCCTTACATCAAAATCAGATGTTTTAGATTATATCCTGGTGGAGATGTGAGTGTGTCTTTCAGTAATTGATGTAAGTTCATGTTTGTTCAGTGCTAACTCTCCCTGATGATTTGATGGAGAGCATGTATGGAGTAAAACAAATGCTAAACAGTGTAAAAGGACACAGATGTGTGTTTACATGTGAGTGTGTACATGTTTGTACGTGTGTGTGTGTGTGTGTGTGTGTGTGTGTGTGTGTGTGTGTGTGTGTGTGTGTGTGTGTGTGAGTGTGTGAGTGTGTGAGTGTGTGCGTGTGTGCGTGTGTGTGTGTGTGTGAGTGTGTGAGTGTGTGAGTGTGTGCGTGTGTGTGTGTGTGTGTGAGTGTGTGAGTGTGTGAGTGTGTGAGTGTGTGAGTGTGTGCGTGTGTGCGTATGTGTGTGTGTGTGTGTGTGTGTGTGTGTGTGTGTGTGTGTGTGTGTGTGTGTGTGTGTGTGTGTGTGTGTGTGTGTGTGTTTCTGAAAACATGAATGCATTTATGCATGTTTTTGCCTGTCAGAGCTGTTGGAGGTGATTCTACCCCCCTCCCCCCCCACCCATCTGCAGCCTCTGCCACTAACTCCAGTAATAAAGCTATACAGTGCTCAAGACATACAGTAAAACTCCTCCCATGCCGTTTACTGGGCCGTTGCATGGTTCCTAATGTAAGCTGTAAACCTGGTAGGGTGTTAACTGTGAGCAAGTGTCCAGTATAAGTGCCGTTAACAGTGAGGAGATACAATTTAAACGTGAAGAGACATACATCAAATCACCTCAGAGACATTTGTACATTTTTTTTTTACAAATACATTTATATTGATTACATTTTTGAAACCAAAGGTTAAAGAGGTTGCATTGTGTCATATTCAACACATGCACAATGACGCTGTTTCCAAATGTATTTTGTTTTAATGTTATTTATTACTGTTGTGAAGACCACAAACCTAATAACACCTCTGTAACATGAGGGTTAAAAACTAAATTGACAACTTTCACAATTAAAACCAAACAAACCTCTCTTCTG
This sequence comes from Notothenia rossii, assembly GCF_949606895.1. NCBI lineage: Eukaryota > Metazoa > Chordata > Actinopteri > Perciformes > Nototheniidae > Notothenia > Notothenia rossii. The sequence goes on along the minus strand of NC_136912.1, from coordinate 27,734,984 downwards.
CAACAAGTATCTTTAAAGAGCCTGTGACACGAGTTTCCCCCATCATCCAAACCCATCAATTTTAGTAAATATTGTCCCCTTGAAAACCGTTACTGAACTGATTTTGGATATTTGTACTTTGATAACCATTAATCTGCCCTTCAATGTTGACAATTTTCTGGATCTTCTCGGGGATTCTCCAAGTCTCGCCAAATGATGTGTGACGTCATTGCGGGCACAGCGCTCCAGCTGCACCATTCAGGATCCCAGCATTTGCATGTAAACGCACGATGGCGCACACAGCAGCAAGCTCAGACAGCGATGACAGTTTAATTTTGAACGTGTCTGAGAGCTCATATGAGGCTGAAGGATCGGTTTATGTTGTATCTGTTAGAAGTTTAGGAATTAGGTGCGTCAATATGTGGGCGATCATACGGTCATGTAGCCAGTGGTGGACTGGGACTATAAATCATCCCGGGGCCGGGACTCTCGACCGGCCCACTTCGGTACCGCTAGTAAATTGTCAACGGGGGGAGTGGGGGATGTGCTATTGACTTATCCGACCAGCCCACTTCGCTACCGGCCCATCGGGATTCGTCCCGATGGCCAGTCCGCCACTGCACCCAGCCCAGCCCACGTAAACTGTCAACGGGGGGAGCCTCGCTGCGGGGAAACGGTGGACCATAGTGTCCCGATCGGAGTGGGAATAATAATAATAATAATAATAATAATAATAATAATAATAATAATAATAATAATAATAATAATAATAATCCGTGCATTTTATCCATTAATTTCCCCAACATTGTGGTAAAAAAAAACACACGTTTAATCCATGTTGGTGTACTACTACAACCAGTGGTTTAGTGAGGATTTTTCTTACTGGGTGGACGGGAGACACTATGGACGCGCTCGTGAACTGTCAACCGGGGGGGGGGGGGGGGGGCTTGGGGGACCTCTGTGTCGCCTGTCAGCGCAATTTACATGATGCCGTTTAGACAATATAATAATAAAGGGCGGTGCCGGCTGTCAGCGAACCGATCCGGCCTTTCTGCGCGACTATCACTCAAATGCGGGTGATAGTCTCAATGTGTGGGACGCGGGACAAATAATAAAAATGCTGTGTGTGCAGTCCCGCACAGTGCGGGACACCTGGTCACCCTACACACATGGTTCTGCCCCTCACACGCACACACGCTTCAAATCAAGTTGCATAAATGCTTGAGCTACGTTTTTATTATAATTACTGTGAAATCTGCCTATTATGTTTTCGTCATTATTACAACAAACACACACTTGCAACTGATAACACTGGCCACAATTTTAGATGTATAAGACTATTCAAAAAATAAATCATGCTTCAAATAAGTGGGGGTACGGCGTACCACCTCCAACGCCCACTACACCATTGACTACTACAAAAAGCATCAGTTTGTTTTCTCATCAGGAATTGCAGACCGGCTCAAACAAACGATGTTTAAATCATCATCCTCACGATCATTTAATGTATCATATGTTTGCCGAATTGACATGAAAGCACTAATACATGTAGTGTAATCCACTTGAGTTTACAACTACAAAAATAATCGATTTGTTTTTATATCACATCCGACGGGAGGAAATTCAGCAGCTCTCACTACCGATTTTTAATCCTAATTTAATCATCATCTTCACCACGATCATTCATGTTTATGTTCGCCGAATTGACTTGAAAGCACTGACAAATATGAATATTTCTACGCATGACAACACACTTTGTCCGTGTTTGGCTCGTTCCCGCATTGACGTAACTTCCGGCTTCCCCCAAAACTTCAAAATGAGTCGAAGGAATGCGATGTTCGAAATTATTGATATTTATCGGAACGGTGTCGCACCTTCTTTTTTAAACTAACGGTTCGAGATGAATAGTAGTCCAACACTTAATTGCACAACAGTTGTTGGGATGCTGTCACAGGCTCTTTAAGGAAACAGTGTGTTTTATTGCATATTTTCAGTCAACTGATTTAATTTAATCATTTCAGTATTCAATTGGATTAAAATGGACCACAGGCCAATTTCTTTAAGAGTTGGCTGCCAAACAGATGTGGGTATTTTCAGTTTTTAAATGATTGAACACAGTGCCTGACAGTGAAGCTCAACTTTGCTTTGCGCTCCACACCCTCAACATACAATGTTTGGATTTCCTCCATGGATGTAGTGTTTCTATGATGAGGTGTTTGGCAGCGTAAAAAAAGTCTGTATTATGTTTCATGCAAACACTAACATTTACAAGTTAGCTCAGATAAAGCACAAACTCCCATACTACCTTAAACCTTGTCAATCTTATCATCACAGCGCTGAGAGTAGTATTTACCGAGTCACAAAAACAAATGCCATAAGTATTTTAGCCGCTCCAGCGCTAACACGCCACAGGACCGCGTCTGAGACGGTGGCCGGGAATGTGTTGGCACGTTCAACGCTGACCTGTGGGACAACACTGCCACTTGTATCACACGTGGGGTCAAAGGTCAGTGTTTCATGTCCCCGTATAGGGTTACCGCCTGCCAGGTCTTTGTTCTGGCCCAGCCCTGATAGACGAGCTCGCACAAATGGCTGCAATGATGAAGGACGTGATGGAGAGCAGACGGGTATTTGGGGTGGATGGTTAGCATTAGGTCCACATATGCAATAATCATCTAATTTCAATTAAGAAACTGATTACATAATTGTTATCATGTGCAATAAACGCCTTCATTTCCTCTGTAAATGTAATTATCTTGTCACGTAAAACCTCGATCACAACAGAAAGAAAAAGGTTCTGGTTAATATTAAAGATGTTTTGAAAAGAGTTGAAAATCATTTACTATATCGTTTTTTACCTCTTTCAAACCTGCTGTTTTCCTTCCAAATTCCTTCAAAAAACATGTTATTTTCGTGAATTCGTTAAGAAAATAATTGTCTTACAAGTAAAGTTTCACCCATTTTAAAACCCTTATAAAATAATATACATTTACACCCACATTTATTCATTTACACGCACTCTGTCCACTTCAATAACCATCTTTCATCAGCAGGTGTGTCATAGCACTTAAACCAAACCCACACAAACACAATTAATAACGTCTCGTATACCCCTCCATGTAAAAATGACCCCCAAATAAACACAGACTAATCTTTTGGGTAATCTCTCATGTGACGGCAGATCCCCACTTTCCTGTTGGGATCTATGTGAGGAGATTTGCTTTGTGGGCCAGAGTTTATTGTGTTTGTCCAGCAGTTTGAGTCTGGTGCTGAGTCTGATTTTATGGTGGCAGAGCAGATGAAAGGTTTCCCTCCACGGGGCTTGGATAAACAGTAGTTCACAATCACAGCCGGGGCAGTATGAGGCTTGCAGTGTGCCATGTAAACACACATTAATCAACATGTGGAAAAATTCTCAAGAGCACCAAATGCATCAGCTGGATCATAAAAAGGGAGAGTGGTGAGTAAAAGCTATGGCTGCCAAATCCACTTCATGCTGAGCCACGTTACAGTAAAAGATTTACAGTCTAATGAGAAGGGATTGAACAATTAAGTGATTTAAATTAAGTGTGTGTGTGTGTGTGTGTGTGTGTGTGTGTGTGTGTGTGTGTTTTTTTGCTGGTGATTTAGAGCAGGAGGTTTTGGGGGTTTAAGGTGTGTGTGGGGGGGGATGGGTGTCTGATGTGTGTGTGATCGGTTTTTGTGGGGTGTCCCTGTTATCAGTCAGCACGTTTTCCCTGAGCCTCAGCAGCTGGCTTCTTAAGGGAAACACACACACACACACACACACACACACACACACACACACACACACACACACACACACACACACACACACACACACACACACACACACACACACACACACACACACACACACACGTCAAGTTAAATTTACTGAGATGATAACCCTGTTAATCAGTAATGAATCAAATATCCTGTGTAGCCCTTTTAAGAACAAGATTAACATACTCACAGCTATACAATATGGCATCCCGACTGTTTCAATATATTTAAGTTTATCCAACTATATTAGTGATGCTTTTATCTTTCTCAAAGTTTTCTTTCTAAAAGAGAGGAATATTTTCCTGTATGTCACAACATCATAACTGCAGACTACCAGCCTCAGCTACATTCTCGTTTAGTGCTAATGTTAGCATGCTAACAAACTAAACTTCAGCTTAAAGCCTGCTGTGCCAACATTCAGCTTCACAGGCAAAACATTTAGTCAAAAAGGATCACATTTGAACGTTTTTTTTAGTTACTATAGAAATAAAACACAAATTAAACTTATATTAATGCACACAAGTAGGATACTGAGATGTCTGTGGTAAACATAAGAAAATGACGTTTTAAAAGTAGCTCAGGCGTTCAAGACTTCAGTGCATAAAGTATACTTTGGGTAGTGATTAACATTACCTTAAACAAACAAAAGAAGATGTTTTTTTACTGTAATGAAATGCGATCGATATGAATCATTAGCTTTGATAGCATTGAAAGAAGTCAGCAGCGCCACTAAAATGAAGAAACACAGACATGCCAGAATTGTTCTCAGCACACACTACACAGCGGTTTTAATGAGTAAAGTACAAATAAGCACAGCATTATATGAACACTCAGAGGTCAGCAGTTTAGAGGGAAGAATGATTAAACACCAAAGAGGAACAAAACCTGAAGAGAGCTCCTTATTGAGGAGGCATCTTGACCATATTAATCCTGCAGTCCACATTCACATGTACAGAGCATACAGTCAGGAAGCTATGGATGCCGGCAGAGAGCGATGAAAAAGGCATTTCCATTTGAATAAGCTTCTGGTCTTTAGGTAGAAGCGTCCTGAATACGTTTGAAGTTTTCAGCTCTCCTTGGCTGTCAGTTACAGCAGAAAGGCCTCTCAGTGACTAATCCAGTTTACTTTGTGCCCGTCTGCAGAGGAGAGCATTTGGCATGACACCAAATGCCACTCAATACATGCTTTTCTTAACAAAGCCGGGGGGGAAAATGGCCGCCCTCGAATGCTCTCCTCCCCCTCGCTCCTCGTTTCCTGCTTGACAAGCACATTGAGTCCGTCTCGTCTTTTATACATTTGTCAAGAGCATGGTTTGTATCTGACCCTGTTGCCATGGTTTCAGCTCCTGTATAGGCAGGACATGTGTTTACTGTATATATTATGGGATGCTGAGAAAAGAGAGGGCGGACTGGAGTGCTGGTGTCCTTTGGTGCCACATTTAAGTGTGTGAGACTTTGTGTGTTTTTAATGCTACAGGCAGTAGTCTGATGGTCTTTTCAGGGATATTCTGAGAGCAGGAGGCCAAATGAAGGACAGTCAGCACATCTCCATCTCTAATTGGATGGGATGTACCAGGAGTAAGCGCGGCCATCTGGTCAAACCACATTGTGTGTTTCCTCAGGCTTTGGACTAAACCTGAAAAAGTTTCGAATACCAACACATTTCAAAACATAGAGGTTAAAAATGCCTGTTTGATTTAGAAATGTTGGAATTGATCCTCATTTATTGGCTGTCATTTGAGGGACCCCATGATCGTGGACGGAGATTTTTGTTTAGTAATCAGCAGGAGAAAAAGTTTTCGCCAGCCGTACGAGAAAATATGGCCAAATCCATCAACAGAAAAAGAAATCTAAAGTTTCAAATGAAACAAATGAAAGCAAAAAAATCATTATAGATGTATTTGATTTAACATTTCTGCTAGTTTACAGTGTATTTGTATTACTTCACAGATACATATAATTGTGTGTGCAGATGCATGAGTTTGCACTGAACATTTGGGTGTAATTTCGTCCAACTGACAGTACATGCACGGTTGTCACAGTTTTCATGACATCACCTCTGTGATTCTTGGTTTAATAGTCACGCTAATGGCAGTCGCTGTTTGCCCCGCCTCCTTCAATGGTCCCTTGGTGATACGTGTTCGAGGGGTCTGTTTCCAATTGACGTTTAATTTCCCTGAGTTTGTCTAAAGCTGACGGAGGCCAAGAGGACTCAGAGAGAAAAGGAGATAAATTGAAAACACCTGGTTACATGGCAGAGTTTGAAAGAACATATTCCTCTGCTATGCTTCTCAGTCTTGGCAAATCAAAGTCGATTCGGCTCCAACAGATCTTACAGCTCCAGCTTTGATAGTAACAACTCTGCAAACAGCTGCATTTGTCTGAGTTCCCTCTTTGGTAAATCTGCAGTTTGTTCTGCTCTGAGGCGATTCACTGTGTAAAACCTGTGCAGTGAAATGAAAAAGGATTCTGTCTTTGTGATGTAAATTACTTATGGGCTGTGAAGGCTTAATGGGATGTGTGTCTGGCACATCAGGAACAAATCTGTTGGCTTTGGTACACAAACAATTTGTATTTAAACACCACACACAGACACACATCAATGATATTTCCAACGTGGGCTCGATTGATGTAAAGTCAAAATGAGCTGTGGAACGAAGCCAGAGCTGAGGCCAGGCTGGGACGTGATGCACAGAGTCCTGGGACGGAGCTGAGGTCACGACCCCGGCAGGTTGGACAGCCAGGATCAGTGTGTCAGTCCCTGATTGGCCAGGAGTCACACTCTGGCAGGTGGGAGGCAAGCAACTCTTTCTCTTTTCAAACTGTTAAAGCTACAAAAGTGTTTGTAGAGTAGAGTGTTTGTGCTTCGACAGCCAACAAAGTCCTGTGCTAAACAGAGAAAGCCTGTTTATGGATTGGTGTCTTATTCAAATCCGTTGGCCATACTGAACTTGGCTAAAATTAGGTTAGGACTGTTGCCATGGTTTAATATTAACAAGAGACAACACTGACTCCGTTGTTTAAGCTAAGGATGCTTTCCTGTCCTAACACCTTATTTTACTACGCTTCATCAACATATTAGTTCTTACTTGGCACTGGATGCACCTGTTTATGGCAGAAGAAAAGCTGGTTACATCAACAACTGTTCTGTGTGCTTACTGTATAGGAAATAACTCTGGATTTGGCTAATGGTGCATTTAAAAAACAACTTTTAGGTATATTTTAGTGTTGAAACTGCAGTTGATTTACCTGATGATTGAAACATGTCTCCCCCAATGTAAGTCTATAGAAAACTCTGTGAAAAACAGTGAAACTGTAATTCTGAACAATGTTTGTGAATGAATGCTAACTAACAGCTACATTTAGCAAGTCTCAAACCTTTATCAAACAGGTTTCTTGTTAATTGTATTGTATAGAAACGTTCTTGAGTCTAATTGTGTAAAACCTGTCACTCAGATGAAATTCAGACTGCTAGCTGAAACAGATCACTTCATGAGACGTACTGAATGCGGTCTCGTCTCATTGTTTCCCGCTTCATGAAACTGCTTCACTTCACAGTTCTCAGTTTCACCCAATTTGGTCATTTTTCTTGTCTTCACTTCACCCCTCATCTCTTTGAATGTGTTTACACTGCTCTTTGTGTCTTCTAATGTTACCAGTCATTTATTCTGTCCATCTACAAATGCACCAGGCTTGTTTTCAGAGAATTTGAGCCTGTTGTCCTTGTCAGAGAAAAACTCAGCAGGCATGCCAACATATTCTAGAAAGAGAGAGATTAAAAGGGAAACCAGACTGGTTATCCGCACACACGCGCACACGCACGCACACGCACGCACACGCACGCACACACACACACACACAAAAGCAAGAATCCAAGGCCACACACACGGTGGAAGAAGTATTCAGATGCTTTACTCAGTAAAAGTACCAAAGCATTTTGTCGAAATGTAACATATTCATTGCTATCGGGATGTTAAGAGCATTCCATGGAATATAACAAAAAGTGTTTCTGAAGTGAATTACCTACCCCACCTTTAAGCCTCAAAGAGCTAAGTTTGAGGAGATGTTTGAGTTAAGGAAAAGTGTTTTAGCAAATCACAATCAGCTGTAGTTGTTGCTACTTGAATTTGCATCTCAACCACAACCAAATGTTATATTTCTGGCTCTGAGTTTACACTCAAGTTTGCTTTAAAGTCTCTTTTGAGAAACATGACACAATGAGATTGTAAATACATTCTCTACATTGGAAACAGTAGTTAACAAGATAATTTCACCACATTGGTCTATACAGAAGCTGCTCTGGAGCGTGACAGACAAAATGTGCTTTTGGACCAACATTGTTTATCCCATTCCTTGAACTTCCGCTCTTGTGTTTTTGGTTAATTAAAGGCAAAAAATGAAGCCCTTCAGTCACAGCTTTCACTAACATAGTATTCCTTGCGCAATTCTCCAAAAATAAGTTGTTCTAAACTAAATCTGGACAATAGATGGTTCAGGGAGGTTTGCATGTGTCATTACCAGCATCTGTATTACAGGAAATGAGACGGAACAAATATCCACTTCTTGAGAACTGAGGAATAAACACAGATGTTGATCAATCTCTGACTGCTTTTTTCTCATCTCATAGAAGAAGTGCTTCGTACTGTTTGATGCCTTATTTTATGATAAACTGCTTTAAAAACAGACGTAAAAGATTACAATATCATTGATATGACTAACAATGCATTGCTATATGCTATTTGTACACCACTAAATGTTTAGAATGGGCGCCATGTATATTTAGATTGTAGAAAGGAAGAATAATGTGAAAAGAAGGTTCCATTTTTAGCAAAGATGTCTCAAACTTCAAACCTTCATTGATAAATACAAATACTTTAGACTATTAATCGTGCTTCGCTTCAGTGTAAACATCCCCCTTTTAATTCCTTAGTTGATCTTGAATCGCATTACATTAAATATTTCCATGTTGGGAATTCAGTGGAGTTTTATTTCAGGACAAAAAACTGGCTGCTACTCTTTTTTGGCCACTCAGCTATTTGACAGGAGACCCATTAACTGGTATTATGGTCCACTCCTCTCAGTATCACCAATTTACGACCCGTCTGTGAAAACATGACAGGACTTTCTCTCTCTTCCTACTTCTTCCTTTAAACAGAGGGATAACAAGAGCAGAGCTTTGCTCGCCCATTGAAGTCACAGGGAGATGGTTCCCAGATGGAAGAAAGCTATAAATCTTCACTCCAAATGTGACGTGACGGATCAAAGTCCACACATCGCTGGTACAGGCTGGTCAAAGGTTCCTCCTTGATTGTATACCCATTGGAATGAAAATATGACGGGCATCACAGCAGTTTGCAGATGTACGTAGACATAGATTTGAAACTTGACCAGTGAACACCAGCTAATACAGCTTTTTATCTTTATCTTTAACTCAAATTGACAACTTTCAAAAGATCATGTTTTACATCACTTTGACAGTTTGGCACTTTGTCAAACATATCTTCAGCTCATTAATGACACTTGAAGTATTCCATGTGAGTCAGCGAGCATCCTTCTTTAAACTGACAGATTCTCCCGACCTAATGAGACAGATATTAGTATTATATGATGTTGTAAATCTCGGTGCTAACAACTGAAATGGCATAAAATGCATCATGCTTAGTAAATTCTCAATTGCATCACAGAGCTACGTACTTGTGCGTGTAGTATCAAGGAGTCAAGTTAGTAATGATTAGTAATTTTTTATATTTCATCATCTCCAAATAGACAAGAATCAAAGAAAAGATCTCTGATAATTACAATTTGTATACGTTTTGGCCTGACAGAGATCTTTTTCAGGTAGTTAAAATGACCCTCACAAAGCAGAAAAAACAATACAGACACAAAAACCTCACCATTGTCAACTACATTATTGAGAACAACACATTTTTTTACTTTGACGAATCAGAGCAGAGCTGAACGAGGCTCTCTGATCCTCCCACATGGGGATAAAACATGCTTCTATGAAAGCGAACTCAGACAAATCATGATCAATATTAAACAGGCCTAATACATTCTAAAAAATCACTTGAATCTTGTAAACTACTACAACATATATAGAAAAATACTATTAATTGCATTTAGAATATAAAAAGATGCAAAGTGAAATGAGGTGAATTCCATGAAGCATGAAAATGGCTTTGGTCATTCAAAGCTTTATCTCTGGCAATGCTAGATTGGTCCACTGCTAAGCCTGAGGAAAACAAAAGCTAAGTCCAGCCCATAATGATCTTTCCTTTTGAAATCAATGAGAGTAGGGCTAGTATTACTCTTGTGAGACGAGCAGACGTTAACACTTCTGGACTGTTTGTATCGATCAGAGATATCGTCTGCGCTGCTTCTAAGTGCCAAATTCTCTTGGGTATGAAAAAATGATGAATAGATATGTGGATGTGAGCAGACAAGGCTCTTATGGAGAGGCACACTCACTTAATGTGCACTCATTCAAACACACACACACACATGCGCACACACACACACACACACACACACACACACACACACACACACACACACACACACACACACACACACACACACACACACACACACACACACACACACACACACACACACACACACACACACACACACACACACACACACGTGCACACACACATACCATTCCATTCTCTCTCACCTCTCTGTGCACCTAACACCCATCTTGAAAGATGCCGATGGACTGGGCGCGCTGTGTTTGAAGTGTGTGAGGGGGGGTTGTCCGGCTGGGTCATTGTCCACTGACACACACACACTCTGACCTTCGGTGCCGGCCCGGGGCCGAAGACCCTGCTGAATAAAAGAGCAGATGGTTGAGAATTGGCTTCAATGGAACCTGTGAATGAAAAGAAAAATAGTGAGAGCAACAGAAGAGAAGAGATTAAAGATGCCTAAAGAGACAGGCAGGTGTGTGTGAATGTGTGTGTGTGTGCAGTTTTGTTCCAATTGTGTGTATCGTGAATGTGTTTGCTGTAGTCTGTATCATATCAGCGTATCTCTCTGAATCTGTAGCTCCCTCAGCAGGCGATAAAGCTTGCAAAATGAAACTTAATACAACAGGAACAATAGTATTTATGCAGCAGGCATACCTTCCCAGAAACATGCAGGCCACACACGAGCCTTAACCAGATCTGGTGCTGTGTGACACTCAACTCCCTACAGAGGAATACTGTGTGAGACATCTGCCTCTGGGATTTAGGGTATACTACTTCATTTCTTTTTTTTAAAGATTAACTGCAGATGTTACTCCACTCAACAAAGTTTATTATGACACTTTAAGCATCATACTCTATGAGATGATGTCTATTGGTGGGTGGATTTGATATTCAATAGCTTGTAATATGTGCCATGCCACTTTTAAATGACAAAATGCAACCTTAATGACTCTCAGTGCTCTTTCAATAAATCAGTCCCTATTTGCCTCTATGGTTTTCCTACAAAAAGCAGACAAGGTATTAGCATGTTAACAGAAACATGTAGTTGGTTAAAGGACATGTATTTTCAAACCCATAACAAATAACAAAATCTCCATAACGGTGTTTTATGTCAAGAAGGACATACCGTAAGGACCATTCCCTTGCCCCATCCTCGTTCCTTTACTCAGCAACTTCTATAAAAGGATCTTAAAAACTAAGTTTCCATTAGACTTTCTAATGTGAAGCCCAAGAGTACAGAGCCTCAGATGATAAAATGTGCTCAAAATAGTGGTCAGCACTGACCTTGGGTCTGCCTATTGGTACAATGTTTCCATTGCTTTGGCGATACTCAGGGGGAATCTGGGTTTCCAAATAACTCAGTTAAAAAACATGAGTGCTAGTGAGATGATGATGCAAAAGAACAATCTGCTGTTTAGAGCTGTTATTAGTTGATGAGCCTGAAATGAGCAAATGAGATTGGAGAAAGTAACACCAAACCACTAATTTTATGGTTCTTTCACCCACAACTCAAGCCACTTATTTAAATTCATCACCACAAGAAAGAAGGGCTGGAGAGTAGGAGAGGAGAGTGGGACACCTGGACATCTTTGACTAAATCAACAGTCACCGTGTGGGATCGGCCATCTGTTGACAGCTCGAGTCACCATAGTGGAGGCTGAGGTTACAAGGCTGAGAGGAGGAAGAAGGGTGAAGGGCCGATGGGAAATTGATCGCTGATGTGTGAGTGTGTGGATGTATGTGTTTTAGTGTTCGCTCTATGAACACATGTTTGTCACTTATACAACACCTCATCATTTGATCGTTAAAAAACAAAATAAAGTCTACATTTTTGATAGCAGGATTTTAGCAGATCAATTCGAAGGGATAGCAAGGAAAAGCGGAGGTTCAGGTCAACACCATGAATACATTGGGGGATGAGTTTGCTCAATGCAGCCTCCAAAACAAACACACCAGAAAACACTTGACATGTTTCAACATCCGATTGTCAACATGTCAGCTGTGTCCGAGGCCATCTGAAAACATTCTGAAGCGTCAGTGAATCACCAAATTGTTTACTGTGGGGATCGTGAGCAAAGACTGCTTGTGTGTAGATGTCTCTCTCTGTGTGTGTGTGTGTGTGTGTGTGTGTGTGTGTGTGTGTGTGTGTGTGTGTGTGTGTGTGTGTGTGTGTGTGTGTGTGTACTGAAATGTGCACATACATGCTGCTGCATGTTTGCAAAGTGTGTGTGACACAGGAGGAGAATCTGGTAGACATTATCAACACTCCGCTTTTCTCACAATCGGGAGGCACTTAACCGCATTAGACAATCACAACGGGGTTCGAGAGGTCACCACATCAGCCGTGCAGCAGCCGACAAAAGGCCAGCATGTTGGAGGTTAGCCCAGGAGCTGGTAGCTCTGAAGACACCACTTACAAAGATGCCCAGTAAATGGAAAAGGAAAATAGCTGCCTGGATTACACGGTCCAGCTGAAAGTGTGTTTGCATTGGGGGTGTCAAACGTCTTCTTCTTCTTGTTTTTAAGGTCCTAGAGTGCAAGAAATCCCTTTGTCATTTTATTTACAGCAGTGGACCGTTGCATGTTATGAATCACACTGGGTTCTACTTCAAATCATATTATACACTTTAAACAAGTAAAATGTATCTCCTAAAAGAAAGGCCAGTCATAGAAATTATTAATTTCAGTTTAAGATGTATGCTATATTTTCACGCAAGCCTTTCAGCCACAGAGTTGAAGCTGTTATCTATGGTCTCTAAAGCCACAGCTCTCTTTTGATGAAATGGTAATTTTGCTTTAAAAAACACAGCAGTTGCAGGGCTGCTGCTGCCTCGATTTGTCAGTTTAGATTGTGTGGTTAGTGTTGTTGCTGCACAGTCGACACTCTCTAAATAGGAACCGGGGAAAAGAGAATTTGCCTTCAGGGATCAATAAAGTAACACCCTAATAATGACAGAAGGAAAACTCCTGTAATTAACAGCCATAAATGTATGCAATTATCCTGAAGAACATCCACAGTTTGCTCTTCATCTTTGTTATGAGTAGAGGACCAATGCCCTTAGCAGCAGTAACAAAGTATTCCTGTGATATCCTGTATGATTGATAGAGAAATGCTTGGATAACGAAAAGCTGGTGATGTGTAACGTGTATTAGAAAATGTAGAGGAAGAAGATATGGGAGACTAAGTGTGACTCGGGAGTGACAGGAATGTGCAAAAGGTTTCACATTAACATTGATTAAAGCTTAAGACATTTAATGCATACAAATAAGAATTTGCAGTGCTAACAGTAAACTCTTTCTAAAGATTTTTTATTTGCGTGAAAATAGGATAATTATAAGTTTATCACACATTTTCATTCATCACCATAATCTGTAAAATAGCTTTAATTACATCCATCAAGTAAATGTAGTGGCCTTAAGTGAGGAGGAAGTCCAAATAAATGTTATTCTTAGGTAAACACAAGTAGTTAAAAACTCTATTCTTGTTAAGTAATTTTGAAAGTTTGCTACATACGTACACATAGTGACTTCAGTACACCAAGTGACTTCATCCGTATGGTCTGTGTTGTGACAGGTTGCCCCATGCATCATAAACGTTGAAGCCTTCCTAACGACAAACCCCGTAAAAAGAAATCACCTCTGAGAGAAACCTCAAAAGGATTTTTCCACACAAGTACACAGCTTAAGCCTCCAATGAGCGATTTCGCAAGTTTACACCCAGCTAATTGACTGTTTCCCTTCTGACTCAGCTGAGCAGGTTAGTAAGCCAAACAGCGGACCTGTTGCCCAGGTGGAGCCCTGCACACGTCTGTCGGCAGCGTGCAGAGCCCAGACTGAGTTATGGAAGGAGAGGGAGCTCGGCGGGGCGCCAGGTCTTGCTTTACTGTTTATTTACACTCCTGTTTAACGAGCTTTATGATTCATAAGCCGCTGCTAACGGCCTTTATGGGACCAAATATTTATGTAAGTTAGAGCTCTGGTCACAAGTGAGGAAACTCTCACACACACACACACACACACACACACACACACACACACACACACACACACACACACACACACACACACACACACACACACACAGGGATCTGTTTTTCGCTCTGACCGATTTTTCATTATGTGGCCCCAAAACACCTCCAAGCAGACAACTAAGATTAGCCACTGATGAATAGCTAAACACAGCCTGTATGTTGTGTGTGTGTGTGTGTGTGTGTGTGTGTGTGTGTGTGTGTGTGTGTGTGTGTTTGTTTGTTACAGAGAGAGAAAGGGAAAGAAATACAGAATATAACAGTTTAAATCTGGACTGACTGATGAGGCACAACAAAGGAAATAGAGAACAAATTGACGGTGCTGTAGAGGAATTAGAATAAGAGGACAGCTGGGACTTTAAACTCAGGATCAGTCATTAGACGAGAGGAAAGAGAGAGTGATGGAGTGATGCAGTGAGAGAGAGATGGTGCTGCTGTCTTCGATGGTGGCGGCTCGTGATTAGCTGAGGAAGCTTTAGTTCCTTTTACCGCCCAGCTCAACCCTTCTGGTGAACAGGAGGATGATCTGAACTGTTTTTCATGATATACTGTATATGTTTCAACCAATTGGTATGTTTTATTCTCATTTTGAGCGTAAATTGTTTGTTTTCATTAAATGTGGGCCAGTTCAGCCTTCTATAGGGATAAAGAATGGACCGCAGGCTGGATTTGAACCTGCGTCCATCACAGCAGGGACTGAGACCCAGTTATTTTTGTTTCTCTCCATAAATTGGGGAAACCCGTGCATTCTTGACTTGACTTCAGTACTGATTTTATGCAGACTGATAATACAATTGAAATTCAAATGAAAAAGTTGACAATGTTGGGGTTGCTTGTAGTGATGATCAGAGACTAATCACCTGAACCTTCAGCTGTCCTCAGCTAAACAGAGCTCTCAAGTGATATTCAGCTTTCGACTTTCAACTTCACTGTTTGGGTTCACTCTCACTGCTATTGTCATTTTTTGGCAAGCGGCTGAACATGTTGATGTTATATGGTTTTATCCCAGCTTCATTGATTTCCATAGAACATATTTATTTTTTAATGTTAATGTGTTATGTTTTAACTACATTTGCACATTCTGATTTTTAAAACAAAATATACTTTTGAGTGACAAAAATAACCCTGAATATCATCATCTCTCAAATGCAGGCATTATCAGTCAGTTATAGAAAGTTATTTGCGAGTCATCAGACTCCATATCTCTCCGCTGTGTAAACTCAGCTGGTGTGGAATGTGCACCAGTGTTGGTTAATCTTCTCCAGACCTGTCCTTTATAACCCTGTCAAGACCTTTATAATCCTTTAATAACCTCTGTCCAGAACCCACTTTATGGCCTTAATCGTGATGTCTGAGGTCAATCCACTTAGCACCAATCTCCACTCAAACACTTCCTCTTCACTTCCTCTTTCATCTGCCCATCACAAGGGCATAAAAAGAAAAGCACTGCTCGTTTTTACTTATCAGATATCTGGCCTTGTAAAGTCTTTCATTTGTATACAAAGATCCCTGGTTACCGATGTTTACCAAGAATCCTTCTAAAATGTAAACCAGGGTATTTAAATGTGCCACACGGCCGGTGAAGTATGTACAAATAGAACCAATTGGACCCTAAACACTCAAAAGTACCCAGAAATATCAAAGAGTGTATGCTCCCCTGCTTTTCACAATCATGTGTTTGGACGTCTGTTAATATTGTAATGTTTGCTTAAATCAGCGGAGGGCTTCAGTGATTAGCATTAAGACGCTGCTTTGGCAATTTTACATTTACACACCAGCTGCACTGGAGATAGATCCCGTACAAAAAACACAATTATTTATTTAATCTTTTTCCTCTGCCAAAAACATGTTGTCTGTGATTGGCTTTGACTCAAAACAATCAGGGGTTTCTTTAACTGCTCCATGTTAGTTTGAGGATCATTTGGAACATCAACAAAAGAGGTTTAACGCTGTGCTTACAGAGAGAGGACAGACATAATAACTAGATAAATGAACAGATTCCCTGCTGGTACAAGATGATAGATTTAAAAGATCAATGTATTCTTGGCGTAAATATTGTAGCCGTTGGGACCTTCTAGATACTGAATGGATGACTGCATGTTTTTTTCCAAAAAGGCTATTCAATGTTTTGGTAATGAACTCTCCAAATACCTTCGGTCAGAGAAAACTCCCCCAGGCATCTGTTAAACACAACATGTATGTCCAAAACAGCTCATGCCCGCCAGCCCGGGGGAGAGATGTGCACCCAAACAAAACCAAATATAAACGACTCAATCGCTTTGTCAATCTGTTTGAGTTTAGACTCAGAGTGTTGGGAGTCTCGTCATGCCTCCATGTCTGAGGATTAAGGGGTCTGTTGGCATATGGGCTGTACTCCTATAGTCTTCTATACTCTCCTTTTTTACACCTCTTTAAAGGCTTGTTTACTTGGAGCTGAAATCCCCCCGTCACTTGCTTCCTCTAAGTTATTCTCCGACATCCTCGATTACCATTTTGCTGCCGGTGTTCCTCCTTTTCCTGCTTGATAACTCAATAGACACACCTGGCAAAAAAACATGCTTTAGGCAATTTTTTTTTTTCAAAGAACACATATCAAATTTGTATCTCTTATTTGTTCTGCAAGGATTTTTTTTTCATTTCGAAATCCAAGTTTTAGATATAAAAAAAATACATCTGAATAGAGTCCCAGTTTACTTAATCGACATCCACAAGAGACGGAGGAAAGGAAACACAGATTTTTTGAAGACGGTAGACCAAAACCGAGTTCTGAAACTAGTGAGTGAAGCACTTACGGCCTATTTCAATGTCTGTTCTACTCTCATTCTGTTTCTATGGATTAAACAAAGGGCTAGTTGGTAAATGGTTGCTAACAGCTGACACACTAGCTAGCTGGAAACATGCTAGCACTAGTCAAGCACAAAAAGTTCTCTGGTTCTTTCAATTGACTCCGTACTGTGCAGTATTTTATCCCCAGACATTTTGCTCAAAGGACTGTTGGTCAATTCATTAAATTGAATGATAAGACTGAGAGTTAGTTAGTTGAGGGCATACGTTTCAATGAGAATAACATCAGTTAATCTGTAGATGGGTGATTTCTACACGTTGACCCAGTGAAACATACTTTCATAATTTGACCCAGGGGGACAAATAACATTGCATTAAACACTTTGTAATGTCACGTAATGTGTCACATTAAGATGATATTAAGCTGAAGAGTCTAGGACCAACCCAGTCTCACGGCATTTCGTGTTATAGTCACAACATTTAATCTATTGATTCGTGTTCACCAACACGATTTTCCCCTTTTTTTCGTGTCACACAGAACGATTTTAAAAGCAATGTATTTCTATTGGTAGTATGTTTCATGCCTGCAGCACGTCTTTTTGTCCGTTCAGGTCTTGGAAGACCTGAAGCTGTGGGGTTCATAAAAACATGTTCTTACTCAATATTAAGTCACGATTATTGTTTTTATTTTAAATCGTATAATGTCTGACTTTTTTTGTCGTCTGTGAGGAAAAGAAATGGGGCTCAGAGCCTCAGAATACTGAAATCTGTATTTTCTAAAATAAAATTGTTTTCCTTCTAATTTGTTATTCTTTTCTAAATAACACACTGTTATTTACTCACCAATAACGCATAATTATCCTTATTTTTATTTCTTTGTTTAATTCCATAATCTCGGGCTTTTTTGGCGTCCGTCAGGAACTGAATTTGAAAATAAAAATAACCGGAAACAGACGTAGGCCTATAAGGGACATTTCGAGCATCATTGCGATAAAAAGCCACTGAACTGATTACCCAAGATCCTCAGCTATGGTTTAAACTCGCCGATTGGATGTTTTAGCCGCAATGCATGTAGGGATATGGTGTTAATGCGATATGAAATCCGAAACACATTTCTGAGTTTAGGATGGCCGAAGACACTACACTACCCATAATCCCCAGCTATCGTTTAGGACTACTGTCCCCGTGATTAATCTTCAAGCTCTGGGATTGGATGTTGGAGTGGCAATGCGCCAGGTTACGCCGAGCGTCAAACAGCTGTTTGAAATGGAACGAAACCACGCCAGACTATCCAAAACTGGAATTGAACGCCCCCCCAGAACTACACATGCTGGCTATTGTGTTTCGCTAAATGTTCTATGGGACGTCTCTACTGAACGTTTTCGTTTTTCCCACAATTAGAAGTTGCCAGTATTAAACACATTGGTGTTATCAAATGTAAAACATATAATTAATAAATGGGTGAAAATCGCTTGTGTCCATAATGCGCAGCATTAATATATACCCACATGACAGCTCATTGTTACTTTGTAATTCTACTCCACTACAATTCAGAGGTTAATCTGGTATTTTTACTCCACTACATTTATTTGAGTTACTTTGCAGATTCTGATTAATGATGTGAAATATAAACAACCCTTGAATCCGACTTTAGTTACACCTGAGTAAAATTCATGGAAAGGTGATTGTCAAGTGCCAACAATCAGGAGAGATATTTGATATTTGATGCTTGAGAAGACTAAACATTTATCTGCAATTTACATGAATGGAAACGAGTAATAAAGTATATTCATTACTCGTTATTCTCTACTAATAGTTAATTAAAGACTGTATAATGGCTATTTTGCACATCCCTTTCAAGATTTCAAGATTTTCTAAGGTTTATTGACATATCATATACACAACTACGGTGTAGTTATGCAATGAATGAAAAACTTGGGTCGCAGCTGAGGTTCCTCAACAGTGCATTACAAGACATCTTTCAATATGTGTGTATACCTCCACCATTAAACTGTCATATTCTGCACATTTCTTATACTATCTACATACATAAGAGTATAATTAATGTGTATAATATCAGTTAAAATAAGTGCTTCAACATAGTTAACATTGCAGGAAAGCAATATATTAGACGTTAAGTACTTTGTCAAGCTTAATATTTATCTGTAGATAGCCCCAAAGCTTTTTTCTTATTTAAAAGAAGACCTTAATCAAAAGTATTATTTAATGTTTAAATAAAGGTTCATTCGTTTTTCTGTTTTGCACCTCCTCATATTAATATCTTTGTACATCCTGCACTAAACTGTTTTATTGTAGAGATCACTTATAGTATCTTCTTGATTTTTTATATTCTATATTGCTATCATTGACCTCCTACTTTCCCCCTATGAAAGTATGTACTCTTAATATTTTTTTCATCAAATATAACACCTAAAAACAATCATTCAATGACATGCTTTAACGTGCTAGGCGGTGCACACAAGGTACACACAGCCATAATAACTTTGTATTATTAGTGTAGGACACTTATGGTAAATGGTAAATGGACTGTACTTATATAGCGCTTTATCCAGTCTTTAAGACCCCTCAAAGCGCTTTACATACTACATGTCATTCACCCATTCACACCCATTCATAGAGAGCAGTGTACCTTACTCTAGGACCTAACATTCACACACATTCACACACCGTTGGCCATGCCATCGGGAGCAACTCAGGGTTAAGTATCTTGCCCAAGGATACATCGACATGTTGACTGCATGGGCTGGGATCGAACCCACAACCTTCTGGTTGAAAGACGATCACACTCCCTCACAGCCACAGCCACAGTCACTTATGTATGTACAACATCTGAAGATGTGTAGTTTTATTCATGTTTTCACATAATTTTACAGCATATTGCTATACTATTTCAGACTCAGTATTTACATGCTTATATTAAAAGAAAATCGGCAATATCTTTAAAAACTACAAGTACTTTTACTGTATATCAGCTGTGCACCGTTTTTACGAATTAGATCAAATGTAAAAGTCAGCCGAATTAGTGTTGATACTGCAAGGAGACGTATTGTGTGAAGAGAAATTGAAGATGTTGTTTAATTGTTGATATATTTATGATCCACGTCAAGTATTCAGTTTCGGCGGTATTTCTTCCAGTTTTTCCAAAGGCCTTCTCATCAGGGCTCTATAAATAAAGAACTACGGCAGATCTGTAATATGTAATGCAGCCGAACCGTGTATTACAATGCCGTTATGTGATGACTTTCAAAGAGAAAAGCAAGAACACTCGGAATAAAGTATTATTTTCTTTTAAAAAAAAGTTTTTCGGATTTCATATTGCATTAACACCATATCCCTACATGCATTGCGGCTAAAACATTCAATCGGCGAGCTTAAACCATAGCTGAGGATCTTGGGTAATCAGTTCAGTGGCTGTGTATCGCAATGATGCTCGAAATGTCCTACGTCTGTTTCCGGTTAATTTTATTTTGAAATTCAGTTCCTGACGAACGCCAAAAAAGCCAGAGATTATGGAATCAAACAAACAAATAAAAACAAGGATAATTGTGTGTTATTGGTGAGTAAATAACAGTGTGTTATTTAGAAAAGAATAACAAATTAGAAGGAAAAAAATATTTTAGAAAATATAGATTTCAGTATTCTGAGGCTCTGAGCCCCATTTCTTTTCCTCACAGACGACAAAAAAAGTCAGACATTATACGATTTAAAATAAAAACAATAATCGTGGCTTGATATTGAGTAAGAACATGTTTTTATGAACCCCACAGCTTCCGGTCTTCCAACACCCGAACGGACAAAAAGACGTGTTGCAGGCACGAAACATACTACCAATAGAAATACATTGCTTTTAAAATCGTTCTGTGTGACACGAAAAAAAGGGGAAAATCGTGTTGGTGAACACGAATCAATAGATTAAATGTCGTGACTATAACACGAAATGCCGTGAGACTGGGTTGCTATGACAGTACGACAATACATAGACTACGCATCGAGGCTTGTTAGCTAGGGCTGGAAACCGGGAGAAGTTTGTTCTGCAAAAAAGCAGGAATAAGTGGATGTAGCAACAGAGCTAATAAATTACAAATGCTTCCTTCACTATGGACTATACCGACTCTATGTGCCCTGAATCTGTCAGCACCTTTAAGGCAGCTTGCTATTGGTTAGGGGTGCACAGCATAGTCATACTATTATCACACAATTATACAATTGCTCATATTTAAGTTTCATAGCCTTCATTTCACAAACTAAGACTGTCAGTTAGGAAATATGTTTCGTAAGTCTTACAAAAACATGATGACACATGTTGAGTGATTGTTGAGATGACTACACATCAGCATGAGTATCCGAAGAAAATGCACGGACAAACACACGGACACACAAACAAAGAGAGTCAACAAGGAGCACTTCACCACACAGAACAACAAACTGAAGCCCAGGTTTTTCGGTGTAGCACTGACCCTATGACTTCCAGAGACAAAAACCCTGGCCTCTATAGAAACCACTACAGGATGTTAGTTTTGTGAAGTCTCCAGGCAAATCTTTTGCCCTCCTTTTCACTCCACGTTTTTACTTCACACAAACGGACAGCCATCATTCAAAACCCATCTCGTTCCAGTGGCCGACCCACAAAGGCTGAGAAGCTGCCATTGAGGAAGACGACATTTGTAAAGAGGGAGAGTTTTCATGTTTCTAAGTCCATGGTCAACCTTTGAGCACTGGACTGTGAATGAGCCTTTTGGTGATGTTCAAGCTTTTGATGAATGTCATTAAGAACGTCTTGAGAAACACCAAGGCCCAAAGGCCACCTCTGTTCACCCTTTAATGATTTATCTTCATGCTTCCCCTCCCTTAAATTACCACCCTCTCTGTTTTGTACCTTAGAAATACCAACTGGAATTAAGGTAACACATGCACAGTTTGTCCTTCTAAAGAACATGCTTCAGCTTTGGAGTAACACTTCAAAGGTGCTGATTCTGTTTGGAAAATGATATCTGAAACACAGCTGCAGCAGCATTTTGAGGACCTTTTGAGCAGGGCAACAAAGAAGGAAAGAGCATCTCAGTAAAAACCTTTAAGAAGCATGACATCCTGCTGTTTTTGCAGAGCAGAGGGATCTTTCTGGCAGTATCTTTACTTCTAGCCTTTCATATACAGTACATTGCGAGTGTGAACACCAGTTTTTAGCTGGCTCACACAGAACTTGAGAAGGGGTGCTTTTGCGCTCAAGGCACCTTACATTTATCCACCAGGATTACCTTGCGTTCCCCAAGTTCCCCAAAACTTTGCAGTGTTTTCCAGTCGAAAGAAAACATGATCCGGTCTTTCAGTCCTGTTATGAGAGGAGAAAAGGTTTATGCACACCCGTATACCAACTTTTTTACTTTGGTGTTGGCAAAGATTAAAGAAACGAGATACAGCATAGCTTTACAAGTACTGGAAAGCAGATAAGCTACTGCTGCTTTTCATTATCAATCTTCTTGTCTAACTCTCGGTAATAAAACATACTTCTGTTTTTCCCTTAAAGTCATTTTTTCTTTAGTCACCAATTACGTTGTGAGGTGATTGTCGGCAGCTGACTCTCAACTTTCGAAAAGAGGCCTACAGTATAATGTTGAGAAATAGTAACACAAAAATGGTATTTTGCATTAAAAAGACTAACATTTGGAGAATATTTACGGTAACTAACTCAGTCTTTGAAAGTGCAGGCTGCTAATATTATGTTTTACATTTATAACCAATATATGTTATGAGACTAGACTGACAGTTCTGATTTTAAGTGGACACGAATGCCCTGGTCTCAGTCTCAGTTTCCCTCCATCTGCTTTGCAGATCGATGTAAACCAATCCTTTTTTGTGAGAGAGATTTTTAGGCAGTTTAAACAAACCATCACTTCACTCAACACCTCATATTCTAAACAAACCTCTTCAGTTCTCAAACAGCTTCTCACTTTTCTGTCTATTTCAATCCCCCTTTTCCCAATGTACCTTTTAATATTGTTTTTTTCTCTCTCCCTCTCTCTATAACTATCAGGGCTCCACCATGAACCAGTCTCTCTCTCTCAGGTCAACAGCTCTATCTTTTCCTCTCAGTGAGTCTGAGTGTCGTCTCAGATTGCTGTAACATCGCTGACAGACTATGATCTTTGAAGGAACTTTGAGGAAATGCAACACCTGCCTGGATCTCCTTTCATGTCTCTTTCTCTTTCAAGAGGACATGGTTCTTGAAGTGAAATTGTGCCAGAAAAAAAAAAATGTAAATGTCTTCTCCTATTGCCATAATTCAACAAATACCTTTCTATTGCTTTCACACACATAATGTCTAGCCGTCTGATTATTTTTTGTAGAATATATGGTTGATTATCATGAGAACAGTTTCAATATGTACCTAGTTTTATTCTTGTAGCTAATTCCCCTTTCTTGTCTTTTCCATTTTTTCTGACTTGCTTTGTTTCTCTCATTTGTCACCCCTCTCATCTGGCCACTAATCCACACAGCTGATAAGCGTTGCAGATCGACTCTGCTTGGTCCAGATAGTGAATGAGTTGCCAGTGCTCCATCTTCTGACCCCCTGCAGGCAGTAAACAGGAACAGATGACTCTAAGATGAGAGTTATGGTCCACTTAGAGGGGGCAAAGGGTCAGGCTCTGTGACACACATCAGCATTTAGTGAAAGTGTAACTATGTGCTTGGCATGTGTTTATCATGGATTTAGTTAATGTATTACTGGATTCTGTTCTGACAGTTGAGGTGCTGTGGTACCACAGGCAGCTGTGTTTTACATGCAGGATAAAATGTTGGCATTTCAAATGCAGTAGAGCAGCGTGTACTTTAAAATATGTATTGTGTTGAAAAGCAAAAATGTCTAATTTCCTGACGTGTTGAAAGCGTTTTTAAATATAAATGTATTTTTGAAATATGAAGCTCTCAAAGCTGAGATGCTGTTGTCAACACAGGCATGTTTTTTTTTTCAATTCTCCTATTATGAGATATACATTTGTTTCAAGTCAGTTATTTTACAAGCTTAAGTCAATTGCAATTTGATATATCTTTAAAATATGTATTTAAATAATTGGTTTCAGTATTTTTTTTATGCTTCAGTCCCCTGTTTTAACAGAGTTCATTAACGTTAAAGGTGTCAATGGAGCATACAATTAAGCAAAATGTTAAAAGATAAATTGTAACTCATTAAACCAAAGTTTATCCACACCTTGTTAACAGTTTAAAACAAGTCGCTGGCTGACATCAACTAACTTAATCAATCTAATATGATGCACGTGTGTGTCAGCGGCTGTTATTAAGTGAGTTAGGTGCTTCAGGGGCAAAGTTCTACATCAAAATGTATTAACAATATTTTCAATACACTGTATACATTTAATATTTAGCTTAATAGATACATTTGATCTTGACAACAACACGACAAAGATTTTGACGCTATAAAAAGTTAGACAATAATGAACTTACTTCAAGCTAAAGCTGTTGGACGTATCATCTAATACTGTTAATACTGTAAGTAAATCCACATTTATTTTGTGAAAGAATGCAGGAAAAGGTCATAGCTGTCAATATAATGAAGACAATTCTTTATCTGGCGTTATCTGAATATCTGGCATGTTTACATCTGGCAGATTTGGTTTTTCACTGTGACTGAATGTGAAACTAGATTAAACTGAAAAGGAACTCAAGGTCGTTCCATATGTGAAAAATAATGTGTGTATGTGCCATGTGATACGGATCAGCTCCAAAATAGAATAGGGTGTTTCTTGGCCCATCCCACAGCCTTCGACCAAGTTTCATGAATATTGTGCCAGTATTTGTTCAGTAATCCTTCTGAGAAACAGACAAACCAAAACACCATCGTAACCTACTTAGATGAAGTTATTTCAAAAATAAAATAAGTGAAACTTCAGATGAAAATGATATGATAGCTGTATCAGTGGTTAGAGCTGACGGCACATACCGTGTCATTCCCCTGTGAATCTTATAGCTGCAAACATAAATACGCAAATACACAAAAACAGACAGGGAACATCTCTAAATACTCGTCTTTAACACAGATATCAACACTCAGAAAGAAATGTATGAGACGAATGCTCCTCCCTGCCCTGATGTACATGTATGGGTGGGGTGCATGTTGCTTTAGCCTTAAATCCACCATGTGTCATGTCAACCATAACCAGGGAACATCATGTAAACCTATGGCACTGACCCCAGCCGCTGCTTTTATAGATGGCCCTGACCACAAGTAAGAAAACAGAGCAGCGTGTTTGTTTTGATGGACATTATGAGCAAGAAGGGATCAGCGGCTGTAAAGTTTGACCACCGAAATACTATGAAAAAAAAGGAAAAGATTATAAATGGATAAAATACCATGTCGCCATGCGGGAAAAATCAGGCGACAAAAGGAAAGACAGATAGCCATACCCAATAGAACAATTTAATTAAATGTTGAATGTCTTTTAACAAGCCGAACAACTTGAATTTGTCTTTACAACATCTTTACTCTTTGTAATGGATGTTCACTTGACATTGAGTCATTAATTAAAAACACAGCTGAAAATGTTCCCATATGTTTCTAGTAGAACTACAGACTAGACATTGTTAGGATGCCATGTGACGTTCCCGCTCCAAATGTTTGTAGCTTCTGAATCTCTCTCATCGCCAAGTCAACCTCTGATAAAACAAAACTTCAACTGTACAGCTCTGGGAAATGTTGTATCTTTCTCTTTATTTTTCATGTGTGTATTATACTTGTCCAACATCAGTTAGAACTCTGAGAGTAAAATACACAAAGAGAAATACATTCGCTTTGTAGAGCAACAGAGGAATTTTCATTGTTTTGGGAAACAGGCTTTTTTGCAGGGAGGAGCACAAGGCAGAGCTAAAGTTGCCTGAGCACTTTCTTTCTTGCTGAGCTGCCTCACTGCCCTTGTTAAAAAGTTTTAACGCTTCAAACACTTTTAATTTTTTTTGTATTTAACCTGGTTAATTTGGGTTCGACTTTAGTCTTTCAAATGTCATTAAACTTTAAATATGAAATGCAGATGAGGCTGAGCAAATCAGGGAATCCATGGAAGAAATATTCTGTACAAATAAATAAAATAGTCATAAAGGTAACACATTTACAAGACAAAATACTTTAATATCTCTGAGATTATAACAAATATTATTCAAAAGAAATTCAGAAATTCTGTAAGATTAACACATTTACAAGAAAACTATTCAAAATAAAAGCCTAAAAACATTTAAAAAAACTCGCCTGAATAAAACAAGGACGTTTTGGCTTAGACAGCTTTGCATGACAAAAAGCAGAACTCAAGGGCTGATGTCGTCACACTGTGAATAAAAATACCCTGTCCTTAGATAACACGGGAGATGAATGTGGGAGGCAAATGGAGGAGTAGTGGGGGAAAGGTGGTGAGTTTATTGGGGTCTCCTCTAATCTAGGAGACAGGAAGAGTGAACTGGGGGTTGGGTTTGAAGAGGGGAGATGAGTTAGGGAGCTTCCGAACCACAGCAGAGTTTTTATTGGTCAGCCGTAAACCTCTGATGATCCCGGGTCTGACAGGTTACCAATAAACCCCCCATTTAAGAGTGTTCGGGAATGCTTAGAGTCGAGACTGAAGATAAGTAAAAAGACACCGTCAGTTTAGGAGACCCCCGCCCCTCTTTAAAACTGACAAGCTTTTAGCTGTCTCGCAGGACAGAAAGGATATTTTTTCCTGTTGATCCGAACAGGGAATTCCAGGCCTTGGTGAACCAGAACAAGTGGGATCAACGCTTCTCTGGTGTCGACCCAATGATCTGGAGAGGAGCAGGTGAGGTGGGGGTGTCAGGATGGAGTCAGGAAGACAGAGGGGAAGGGGCTCTGTGTGTTTACCTCCACACATCACTGCACCACATTGTCAGATTGTCAGTTAGCCGAGAGCGGTCAAGACGTCCTGCCAATTAGACACGGCCCAGCGTTCCCATAGCGCGTTGTTTATTTGTGTGGATAAACAAGGCTTGAGAGGTTTACATGACTTGTAATACAACACAAATGTTTTTGTAAAATACAAGTGAATGTAAGCAGTAAGCAGTGCAAAAACATAAATCCAGTTTTGCTCCTTTATTATTTTATTGGCTTTAATTCAGAATATTTGAACATCTCATGAGAAAATAAGCAATTTTCACCCCAAGTGTGTTTACATTCACCCCTGTCACCACTCAGCATCCAGATGTTGTCCGTTTTTTTTCTGTCGCACTTTTAACTCTACTCTTCACCACAAATGAGAGGAGGAAATAATGTTGTATCAAAGTGGTCTAAATGGATCTGTTATCTAGATGATCCGTGTGTGATACTGTGTGTAGGCAACTGGCCATTATGAATGTTTTTCAAACGTTCAACTCAAGAGGCATTTAGCGGGCTAATCCACACAGCGCTCATTTATCAATCCCTCACTCAGGATAATGCGGAAACACACAGAAAAACAGTTTGGTTTTTTTCCCTGTGCTAAAGCTCTGCTACTAACAGCAAGATGACATTCTTTCTCTTTTAAATGAGGAAACTTGATACACAGAATGAAATGAGCATGTTTCCCCATGTCTGCTGTTTTTTAGAAAGAGCACTTACAGCCATTCCATTCCTGTTCCATCGATGGGAGTCAGAAGCCACTCTTCAGCCAAGGTCCTTAGAGGACAAATGAAAGAAAAAAAAGAGGAAGATTTTTGGGGATATTTTCCACATCCATCTTTATTGAAGCTTAAAATAAGTTTACCCTTCAGGGTTTAGCAGCTTTAAGACCGGCTAAATGGAGACATTATTACAAATTAGCCCGGAACTGGAAAAAGACAACACCAGAGAGAAAGGTTGTATGCTTCACAACCTTTTTTATGTTCAGAAAGTCACGCTCAAGTTGTTCCTATGAGGTGATGAGTGATGGAGGTTGACCAGGCGCAGTGACGTGTGTGTCAGCAAATGAGTGTGCACATGTGTGTTTGAGCACGCAGCCATATGTTGAACTTTAGGGAGTAACAGATAATGGGATAAAAGTTTTCTGATAACAAAGACTGGCTACTAGGCTACTAAAATCTGTAGGGAGTAACTGTAAATAACAACAACAATAGCAAGTGATTTCTGAAAAAAAAACTGTACATATTTTTGAATCATGTTTCAGTGAAAAATACATTAATATTGTGAGATTATCCTTATTATTAAAATGTGAACAAACAATGTTCAAAGCATATACACAGGCACTTCTTAAAAAACGTTGCAAATAATTTTCTTTTCTGAGTCTTTGATATGTATCAATGCCAAAAGTAAGTCAAACTAACTTTATTGCTGCTAGTTTTATTTTCTCTAACTACATCAAATCGTTTTTGAAACGTTTTGCCAACGAAACCTATTTGAGCACTCAATAATATCCTTTTTATGTGTGAAACTCACCCTTTAAAATAAAATAAGAATAGCCGGCAACATATTTGCCTACACGTTTTTGTACATATATAAATCTTTACTTTTGAGATATTTAGTTGGTTATATGTTGTTTGTCATTGTTGTGTTATCAAACATTATGGGCTGTCTGTTTCTTGGGATCCCCTTAAAGATATTACAGCTCCAGGAGTTATCGACATATCTCTATTGAGAATAAAAAGACAAGAGAGCAAAATGTACTGTTCGTGTTTCCAAACATCTGCCATCACTACACTATCTGACACTGAGGTCCCTATTAACTACTTTTTATTTGATTTGTAACACCAATACTATGACGTCCTCTGATAATGATGTTTATGTTAGTACCGAAGAACACACTGATAGCGACAGAAGAATTTAAAATCCATAGAGCCACGAGACAGGTCAGTTACAAAACATACAGAGGAAGCACCATGTACGGTCCTGTAAGTCTCGGTCAACTCCTCATTTCCTCTTACCTCTGACCCCTGACCCCCACCGTGTGGTCATCACTTCTTTTAACTAACGCAGCTTTTAGCCCCACGGACACTCTGGGGCCAACAGGGACATTTGCAGTTCCTATGAGGTCGGAGGTCAAGTTTAGCCTCCTTAATGGAAAACTCCTGCGCCCTGCCGATCACGACTACACACCTCTGAGCCAATCACGATGTCCTGTCCCCCCCCCCCCCCCCCCCCCCTCTGAAACTCTATTAATTTCAACTTAAAGTGCGTTTGGGAGAAACAAATGCAGCGAAGCTGCTCAGGATGATGATGTAATAACCTTTCTATTGCTATGAAGCGAGAAGGTGCTCAAGGGAATGTGTAAGATGTACTGGAGAGTTTTTTTTAAAATGAATTCACAGCATACAGAGCACTTTAAGGTGCATATTTGGTCTGTTAGCTCATACAAAGCTGCTAAATAAACCTTCCTGTCTTTATTGTGTTTTTATCCCATGTGTTTACTATATATTGCACTATAGCGCTGCAGGTTCAGTTTGTCCCTGTGTTCCCTGCTCTAAAGCTTCTTATATAAAGAACAATAAACATCTTATTGCAGCAATATTAGGTCTTCGTGGAAACCCAGAGGGTGGTCGTGCTAAAAAAAGATTAGCCAACATGCATTCAGCGCCAGCCTTAAGCACAGGATTACGTTTCAATATAGGTAAAAACAAGTATCAGCCAAATACCTGACACACTTCCTCATGTAAATGTGTGTATTTGCTTTTCCTAATACAACAAATCTATCAACTGACTTTAAAATGATCGTTCTCTGCGGAAACAGATTAATTTCATTGTTGATAAAGAAACCTGCCAGAACATGATTAAATGAAACAGAACATGATTAAATTAAATTCAGGGCCAAGTCTCCCCCTAAAGCTACCAAATGCAATTTAAGTTAAAGCTGAACATAATTTAAACAAACTGAAAAAACGTGCCAAACACAACTATTTACAGAGCTTAGAAAATATTGAATTAGGAAATGGCTGTATCCAAAACATCTCTATCGTTTAATACATGTATTCACACAATGAGAGATGTGACCGAGATGGATCAGAACATGGACAGATGTTCCTGTTCGACCGCTCTGTGACCTGGTGATGGATAATGAATGAAGCACGTCTATCCACTGATGACCAATTCATCACCTGTCATAATAAAATGCCTCTGACTTCTATCTGAACAGCAGGCAGGTCTGAGTGCACGCCACCCAACATCATCGTCTGCCATGTGTGTGGTTCGTACACGTATCTGCTATTCGTGTGTGTGTCTTTGTGAGAATTATATACATTATCCCATATGGAAGCCATTGAGACACGAGAACCTGTTTCTCTTTAACAAGGCAACCATTCCATTTACAATGATTTATAGCCTCTGATCGTTGTCAGATATGTTTTTGCGATTTTTCTTTTGTCCTGGACAAAAAACAAATGTACAGAGATGTGTAGTAACGTTTTAGGAATGGCGGTTTAGGCATAATGCTGCAATTAAATTGTTCAGAGCTCTGATTATCCCCTAGGTTACGGAAACATCCTGAAACTCATTTACATAACAAATCTTGACCTTGACCACACCAGGTAACATAAGGAGGACATCGGAGACATACGTATTTTAATTTTTAAAGCCACTGAATACTTGATATTGAAATTGAACACCACTAAATACAAACCCTTAAAACATTTCAACCTTTAAAACCAGATATCTTAATTTTATTTGTTCTGTTATCTCTTTGATTAAATTAAGACATTACTTGATTTTGCAATTTTTAAAGCTGAATTTTTATTTTGATGTACACAAATTCAGATCCAAAAACTATACTTTTAGAAAAAAAAGGTAAATATAGATACTCGTTGCTTGACTTTAAATGGTTATTGAAAAATACATGCAGATTTAAAAATATAAGTTAAAACCGTAAAAAATATTTTGACACTTTTCAACCTTTAGTTTTTTCGATCTGAATTTGAATACTACATTTCAAATACATGTTTTTTTCAAGTAAAACAGTTTTTTGAAATGAGTGATGTTTATATTTCCTATTAAGTATTCAGTGGCTTGTGTCTATTATTAGCCTCCATGTGTCCTAGAGCTAGAGAGTGTGCCATGTGTGTTTTGTTTCTCTCTATCTAGTTGGCTGCTCTAGGGAGAACTAGCTCACCTGCATGCTCTGTCGTCAGGGGCCTCCTGCTTGGAGCACACCTGTGAAGGATCCTCATCAGGAGCTATTATATGTTCATGAAGGTCTGAGTTACAGTAGAGTACAAACAGTTCCCCGTTTGAGCACTTTAAGCCCATGTATCACACTTTTGAATCCAAATGTTCCACCAAATTACAAAAACTGAACACAAATAAACCCAAGTCACATTTAGCTCAGTCGAGGAAGTGTTTTATATTTATTTCCTCAGGCAATATTAACCATAACATAGAGCCATCATCACCTCCACACAACTGCTCTTCCTGAAGTGCAGCGCTCTTAAAACAGTCTCTGCTCTTTGATACAGATGTTCTGTGGGGTAGATCCACATTAACCATGAACCAACAAAAGATTATAATCTGTGAGTTTTACATTAGTCGGAGCAGTGACTGTAAACGAAATGATTCAGAGCATTAACACTCACTCTTAAATTCAGATTTGTGTATTTACTCTGGGTAGATGGAGGGCTCCACCTCGGCTGGTTGTCGTCCGTCTGATTTAGATCGGATCTTGTCTGCCACAAAGTGCTGTGTTGTGGTGAAGGCTGTTCCCCTCTGTGATGCTTGTGGTCCAGTGTTTATGGTTTTTGGCACTCAACCTACTCAACTGCAGATTTGATTCTGTCTGGTTTGTTATGGTCTGGATGTTTTTATGCTGTAAAGCAGGTGCAGAGTGTTCCAATGTTAAATGTTAACCAACACTGTGATGCTGGATGTAATGCGTCTTGCCAAACCCTATCTAAAAATAAGGCAAATCAGGCTTGTATAATAGTAATAATAGTCTTATTCACATAACGACGTTCAGTGCCGTAAAAGGGATACTGCAACTTCATGAGAAAGTAAATATTATGTAACAGCTAACATAATTGGCTGTGCACAGTGTCAACTCTGTTTGCTTTCAAATTATCTTATTTTGTTTTCATATAATTTGATTTATTTTTAAAGAAAACTTAAAAAATGTCTAGATTCAGGACAAACACAAATTAACAGACATGTTTTAGAAGAGTAACAGATGACTCAATGTTGAATGTGCACAAATAATTTTACCAAATGTCTCTTAAGGAGAGTAGATATAGGCCATGTTGAGATTGAAAATATGCTAATGTGTTGTGACTTTTGAAACATTTAACACAAATTAAAGATATACTTCTATAAACCAGAGTTGCTAATAGCCAGCTGCTGAGCATTTGGGCGGTAATCAAGAGGACAGACTGCAGAAAGGGAACCTGCTCCAGACAGTTATTTATCAAGAGTAGAAACATAACAACACTGTATCCCGAAGTTGAAGAGGAGGTCTCTGGGTAATGTTACACTTAAAAGAGTGGTATTTGAAAGGAGCAACAAAAGAAAACCAAGCAACCTCAAAATTAAAACTCAAATTACGAGGAGTTGGAGTAAAGTGTGCAAAGTGTACATTGGAAACATGGAAAAAGAACGAGATGGAAACCAACTGGCCCCCAAGAGTAACCTTCCTCCTAAACTGGGTCCACGGGGTCCTCATTAGGAGTGTAACAATGTTTATCGACTCAATCAAATTAATACTTCTGGACCACTGTTATTCACGGAATGTTTTATTTAATCACTGCAGTCACGAAGGCTCTTCTGGGTGTGTTTGTATTTGTAAGGTTTCAGTTGGGACATATGCGGAAGTAAGTGGCCCTATAAGTGTTAGCGTGTTAGCAAGATTTCTGTATGTGTGGATATAGTTTTGGGTATGGTCCCATGTGTTTGGTCTGTTTTCAGAAGAATGAGGTAGGCAGGACAAACACTGGGTCAAGTTTATGTAGTATAGTTAACACTGCAGGAAACTTAAGCATGGCAATAAGAGAAGCCCAGTGGCTTATTTCAGTGTCTGAACCAATTTCTCACTTTTAGCCTCAACAATTATTTCAGTAATGTGTAATCCTGTGACACAAATTAAAAAGGCAAAAAGCATATCATTTTTAAGAAAAAAAGTTAAAGAGAGAGAGAGAGGAGAGCAAGAGGATGTCTTGTCTTCACCCTGACCCCATCAAAGGGATCCTCAGAGGCCACACACTATTCTCTCAGATCCTCCTTCTATCAAAGCATTCATTGTCTGTCTGTGTAAGTATGAATGTTTTGCCACGCTAATGATGTACATACTAACTAATCTACCCTCACACCCTCATATTCCTGTCCCGCAGGCTCCATTTGCAACCAATCTGGATTGCAGTGTTGTGACGTCTACAGAGTCTACACGAAAGCTAGTTAGCAAGCTAGCAGAGAGCTTGAAGGAGTTAGAAAAAAGTCATTGTTAAAGAGTTTAAGAAGTAACTGCAAAAAGTAATTTAACATGTTAATAGTTAGCTAAAAGTAATATAACTGATGAAATAGCTAGCTTAAAGCATTTCAGTTGTTCAAATATACAAGTGGTGAAATAGTTAGCTAGCAATACAACAGTGGAAATGGTTAGTTAAAGGTAATCAAACTTTTTAAATATTTAGCTAAAAGTAATACAACTGTTTAAATAGTAAGCTATAAGTAATAAAAATACATAGATATTTAGCTAAGAGTTACGGGTAGCTATGCTAAATGTCTATCTTCTACCATTGCAGGGGTAGGAGCACAAATGTAAACGTTCCCTGCTTTGCATGACCCTGGTTTGTCTCGATCTTTATTCGTTTGTGTGTTAGAGTGTGTGTGTTCTGATCCTGACGCTTACCTGGATCCACAACGATGCAATTGGCACATCACCTCTACATCATATTATTCCTGGCTTTTATCTAACTCTGTTGTTTCGACCATTCTCAAAGGTAATTTTCTGTCTCACTTTGCTTTTTTATATAGTTTTCACTTGTTTGCCACTTGATTTAACAGTTAGTCAAACATGATCTCATGGGAAGGCGTATAAATGCCATTTTTAAGAACATGTCATGTCTACGCATTTTAAGCATTTTGTTTGTAATTGAAAGCCCCTTTTAAATAATTACTGGGTAACGTTTAGGCAACACAACTACTTATGTTTAGGAAATTATAAAGATCATTGTTGAAGCATGTGAACATTAACTACCGCCTTATAAAAGGACATTTCAAGTCACTAGAGCTAACTTTATCCAAGGTTGGGACTGGCATCAACCAGCTGTTTGTTTAAGCGTCTCCTACAGCTCATTAAGCATCACCAGTCAAGATCAGTTGCATTTTAATTTGCCCAAGTACTTACTCAGAGGCTGAAATATTCCTTGTGGTTTCATCTGTGTAATTGCTTCTTTATTTCCAGCTTTTATCAAGGCTTCGGCTTCAGTAATTGTTTTCTCTGAGGACT
Source organism: Notothenia rossii (assembly GCF_949606895.1). Taxonomy (NCBI): domain Eukaryota; kingdom Metazoa; phylum Chordata; class Actinopteri; order Perciformes; family Nototheniidae; genus Notothenia; species Notothenia rossii. Next base: position 27,700,514 of record NC_136912.1, on the reverse strand, counting down.
TACAAGTCACAATTACACCTCTCCCTAATAATCACTGAAGCTCAATTTATTAGCAGCACCAAAAGGTTTATACACGCTTTTAAGTGCCAACTGTGCACTGGAATCTCAGCTGGTTTCCATTGTTCTGTCATTATGGTTTTGTGTTTGAATACAAAAGACTGCATAACACGGCGAAATCGATACCTTATGACCATAAACTGTGATAGTTAATGGTCGTGTGTCTTTCCTCCATTGAGCCTTATGGGAACTGGGACATTACACTTCTGGAGGACTTCAAGATGTTCCACTTCGACAACACTAGAGATTATTTTTGATGTGATGGTTTCTATGGAGACAACATGTTTTTGCAGCGACCCACCTCGTTGCTTGGATTGAATCCATGTTCATTTTTAGGTGTGGAGCTAAAAAAAAACGGCTTGGAGTATCAGATTGAGCTCTAATTGAGCAGAAAAAATCAACTCTACCCAGGTTCACTACTCTGGCCGAGGGGGAGATATGTTGAAGCTAACCCAACTCCGGGTCTTTAAGTTGAAAAGCTGATCACGGCTTTCAGCAGGACGCTAAGAAAATGTTTGTGGGTAACGCTTTGCTTGCACTTCTGAGGTGTACCCTGACCGGGCTCTGAGAGAGCGTACTATGTTTTCCCAGTGTGAGTGCACTTTGTCTGAAAGATGTGGTGGGAGTGAGCCCCTCAAAGGCAGAGGGTCACTTCTGTTTTATGTTTCCCCAAACCTGCTTGTGTAGGCCTCATTGTATCCAGGAGAGGTGAAGATCCATGTGATTGCTCACTTTTCCAGAATTTATCATGTTTCGCCATTCCTTCCTTCTATCTCGAGCCATTTGTATATGGCTAAGACACATTTTATACATGCTCTCCTCTTTTCCTTTCACAATGTATACAGGGACAAGGATTCATGCCTGATTTTTATTTCCCAATATGACGTTTGGCCGGTCCAGCTATGAACTCATTGTGGAATTTTGCTTTTACAACCCCATGTCTGACCTTCGCTTTTTAAAACAAATCCTCCAAGTGAAGTTAGTCATCATTGGGGTCTGCAGCAACTCTACACTTGTTGTTTCAGTGAAGTGTGAAACAAAATGGCCAAACCAAACCATCTCAACTGAGGCTGAAAATGTATGATTACATCGACCACAGATAAATCAGTTTAATGTGCCCATTCAGTAATAACCCAAGCCAAATGTTCTTACTTACTGTATGCTGAGTATCTCTCCCACTTAAACAATTACAGTCATAAAGCATTTCTGTAGCCACACTAAGCTTGTTGTTTAACATCTTGGCAATGTGAACTGGCTTTAGTCTGTGTTGGCGTAAACTGTCATATGCTGTTTACAATTTACAATTATACTGTATGGAGACTCTTATTATGGCTGTAGGCCAGATGGCAGCACTACACACGTTTACAGTAGGAACTTATACACTTGAATGCAAGATGTGGAAAGTGGATAAGTACATTTGCTGAAGTGCGGTCCTTAAATCCAATTGTCAGATGCATGAGTATTTTGGTTACATGTGATTCAACTACATCACTAAATTTCAGTGTTTTATTTTTACAACAATACTAAATATTCACGGTGATAGTTAAACAATTGATGATTATTGTACAGTCAGTGCTTGTTTAATTTATTTAATCATAACTTTTACATTATGATGCTTAAATAAGGGATTTGAGTACTCCTACCACTTCTGGCGGGACATTCACGATGTAAAGCAATGAAGCTGTCCAGAAAAAATTGAAGTACTCAAAAAGATGTGGCCACAGAAATCATATTTTTTTAGAAGACAGTATAGAAGCATTATAATACCAGCAAACATATTTCAGCAACAATAACCACAGTGAATATTCATGTTACTAAATTCTCCTTGAAGGGAAATATGTTCTCAGGCCACTGTGATTCATCATCACTGATTGCGATTAGATCAAGCACTTGGAAAGCAGCGTGATAACAATGTCGCTGATGTGGAAGTGAGGATTTAAAGGGCTTATCATAAGTGCCTTGTTAAAGCTCTGTGATGATTAGGAACACTCAGTGCAGTGAAACATGTGTTTTCCTGATAAAACTGTCACCACTAAAGCATTAGGCACTTCTTTAAAGGCCCTTTAGGATAGAATTTATGAAAATTATCAATAAAAAATGAGTGGATGTTTGTGTACAGTAGATTGTGAAATTGACCTTTTAAGTAATTTATGTTTTCCACTGAGAAATGTACACATAAATCAATAGGCAATGACATGACATCTTTACTTAAACCAGTTGACAGTGTAATTCTTCATCATCAGCCAAATACAATATAAGTCTGCACTGCAACAAATCAACCATCAAGTTAAACGCGGGTGTTCCCATGTCGGATACTGTATAAGTGGACTTGAACTATGGCCCCTAGCACCTAACGGACACGACTGTAATATAAGGCTGAGAATTCACATACATTATCTATAAATATATACGATTATTTACATTACATTTTTTGTTCAGTCACTGCACATATTACAAATACATAATAAGCCTTAGTTACATGATGTTCAAAATGTGGATGTGGTGTTTACAGTATTTCATTTCAGAGTTAGATTAATTACATTTTTAACGAACAAAGACAACCCTCTGAGTGTTGACTGATTTTAGGGAGCCCCCCCTCATTTTTTCAGTTGTCATCAGTAGTGAAGGAGCTCCATCAGAGCAGCCGGTACAGCTGGTGGAGCGCATCCGGTGTGTCTGATCTCTGGGGAGGAGAACCTAATATCCCCCCCTCCCCCTCTCCATGCTTGGACGACTGCAGTGCTCCCTGTACCATGAGCAGCGGAGTGAGCGGAGTGATTACACTGTTTGGGTTGGCAGCCCAGACCGAAACTGTCCGTGTGTTTAAGAGCAGCCTGCCGGACTGTGAGGGGAAAAGACAGACATGACAGAGGAACTATTTAAAAAATCCCCTATTTAGGTTAAAGGAGCTCTGCATTGTTTATATGGGTACAATGGAAGCATAATTCCTGACAATCACCTCTGTGTGGAGGCACTTCAGTAGTGCTGCGTCATGTGTTTGATGTTCACAGCTGAATTCGCTGAATGCACTGAGGTCATATCTATAAATGAATAGTTTACCACAGTCATTGTTTATGAGTCTGTTTAGGTCAAACTCTTAAAGCAACACACTGGTGTTCAGTGTTTGTTCAAGCTAATTTACTACACATTTTGTAAACTACTGTCCATTCCTCAAACGAGTGCAAGAGTCTTAAGGCAGCTAATCAGTTTCACAAATTCAAGTTTAGAAGTTACTTTAAAGGGGACTGTTAGGATGCCCGAGCGGCCATGGAGGAAAAATAGGAGAGCAGGCAGGTTGGGTTTTTTTCCATAGAAAACAGATTTTTTTTTTTTGCATCCACTGTGAGCACATGGCTGCCCTCCACCATCCACACAGTATACCACCCCTTCTCAACACCACTGACTGCTTTTTATAGGAGGCCTCAGATCTTCATTGGCTGGCACATACCATTATATTTATGTAAGCAAACAATTGACTACCACTATATACACATTTACCAAATATTTTCCCACCACTTTACACCTGAATACAGCTATGACAATATACATTAAATAGATACAGCTATGTACACAAATGTCGAACTCCCCCCTGGAGACTACCACTTGCCGTTTCCCTCCCGGAACTATATTTAGAGGTGTGCGGGCCCGGAGGAACTCTTTTGCCCGAACACCCTGGGAGAGAGAACAGACAGTAAGTTTACTCATCACACAATCCATCACTACTTCTCACGTTTACTTCGTGCACAGTCCCTAGTGCCCTAGTCACCACCATGTTACATGTTTTTGCTGACACCTGGGGCTCTAACTGTTGCTGCTGATCCAACTCCTGGGCAGGAACCTTAACCCCCGCCTCTACCCATCTGGGAATCCCTCTGTCAGTCTTAGCCTTATCTACCAAATCAAGCAGTGTGGGGACATCATGGCCAAGGATAACTGGGTATGGTAGTTTAGGCCCTAAAGCTACTGGGAGGAGGTAAGTCTGACCCCCTACGGTAAGATAAACTTCAGCTGTGGGGTACAACTTTTCATCACTGTGGACACAACTAATGTTACACTTTCTCACTCCACCTTTCTCTAGGCACTATGCTAGCCAAAACCACCGTCTGAAAGCTACCAGAGTCTAAGAGTGCCTCTTCCCGCCGACCATTTACTAACACTGGGGCAGTGAGTGCATCAGCATTACCAGGAGCAGGGTGGGTGGGTCTGGGAACTACACACAACAGGGCTGGCTTGCTCTGTCTGGTTGCTGGGCAGGTATACTGAGTGTGACCTAAACTGTTACACTGATAGCAGCGTGTGTCTGCGCTGGGAAACGACTTCGAGCTAGGGCTAGTGAAAGATGACGGATTATTCCGAGGCCTAATCTCATTTTGACCACCCCATTCACCCCCATCGGGCTTACTGCGTGCAGCGAAGTATGCCTCACGGCCGGAGGTGGTTCTTCTGGTCCCGGTTCTGGCTGACAGGAAAACCTCTGTTAGTCTGGCAGCGTCCTCAGCAGACTGCGGGTCTCTCTCTCGGATCCAGACCTCTAGCTCCGGGTCCACCATTCTCAAGAACTGCTCCAGTATCCTTTTAACCTCGGCTTGCCCTGGTTTGACCCATTTGTAAAAAACATCTTTTAACCGTAGCCTACATAGAGTTCACGTGGAGTTTCCCCCCGATATATTTCCAATGACCGAAACCTTCTTCTGTAGGTATCAGCTGTGATCTGATATTTAGCCAAAATAGCTTCTTTGTCTTCTTCGTATTCTACTGAGTCTGCGATGTCCATGAAAACAAAGGCACTGCGTGCTTTACCTGGGAGCATTGGCACAAGCTGAATAGCCCGATCTTCTTTCGGCCATAGGCAGACAGTGGCCATTCTTTCAAATGTTGTCATAAAGTGCTCAATATCATCTTCAGGAGTGAGTGGCATTAACTTGGGATCTCTACGGACGTGTGGTGCTCTTCTCGGCAAGGGCAGCTCATCCCGCGGGTCGGATCTGTCTGCTCGTAACCTGAGCTCCTCCCCGTCGTTGTCATCATCATCATCATCATCCTCCTCATCATGGCGACGGTAATCAGTTCTGTTTTCCGATTCTTCTCTTAATTCTGACACCTGGGCTTGTATTTTTTGAAACTCAAGGTGCATGTTCCTCCATCTCTGCTCTTGGTGCACGGACTCTTTCTCCCATTGCCGATCTCTGGATGTATTGAAAGTGACCAGAGACTTCACCATCTTTGTCAATTCCTCCAGTTGCTCAGGAGTGTTGTCTGCCGTCGCCCCTTGCTGGACAGCCGGTGCACCGTCATCTGGCTCCATCTGTTGCACTGCCGTCTTTGTTCCTCCGGCATCTTTGTCTGCTGGCCTTTACTTCTGACACCACTTGTTAGGATGCCCGAGCAGCTATGGAGGAATAGGAGAGCAGGCAGTTTGGGTTTTTTTCCATAGAAAACAGATTTTTTTTTTTTGTTGCATCCACTGTGAGCACATGGCTGCCCTCCACCATCCACACAGTATACCACCCCTTCTCAACACCACTGACTGCTTTTTATAGGAGGCCTCAGATC
>NC_136912.1:27639244-27694704 GCF_949606895.1 Notothenia rossii | reverse complement strand
CTTCATGTTGTCATGATGTTACTGGTAACGGATTGATATCAAGATCTTCTGCATGACTCAATGAGAACAAAAGTAAAAGGAATATTTATTTTGTATTACTAAAAGCATTCACGAAAAAAAAAGAAAACCTTAACTTAAATGTGTGTAAAAGTGTGTATTTTTAGCCAAACTAGCGCTCTAGACAACAATATCAGTTGAATGGTTCATTGAGCGTTCATTTTGGTACACATTGAAATAGATCAAGGATTGTTGGATAGATGACAAGGGAAATCTTTGAAAGAAAAATAACATGTTTTCAATACGTTTACCACCAAACACCTGAACAACAAATGATATTCAAATCAGCCACAACAGAGTGGTAATTAGAAAATGTGAGCATGCTAACACGCTAAAATCAGTTGGTGATGGTAAATATTCTACCTGCTTAACTTCTGCCTTAGCATTGTCACTATGAGAAAGTTAGACAGATTAATATAGCATTCATCTCAAAACCACTGTGCCAAATGACAGCTTAAAAGCTGAAGACTCTCTTACTCCTTGAGAGATTGAGGGATCATCTGACATATTGTTTTAGTACCGTTGCATGCTTTTACAGATATAACAACTGATAAAACAAGCAGTGCTTACATTAAGCTGAATATACAAGAGGTGAAGCCCCCTGCAGTTTTGAGAAAAGCCATCTGACTTGTTTCGTGATGGATCATGCGTTCATCATTTTAGGTACTGCTGCCAAAATCTGTTTTCTTGGCTTGATAACAGAGGACAATTTTTTCAGCACTTAACCATAGACATGAATTCCTCTTTCACAGATGTAAAGATAACAAAACCATTGAACAAGTGACTGACCAACATGAAACTGACAATAGAGACCCACTACAAACTGACCATACAGACTGAAAATACAGACTGACTGCCTGCTTCCACTAAACTATTGGGTTTCAGTTTAATGGCAGGGTATATTTGACATTTTCCCTTTTGCTTGGATGACCAATTTAGGCATCATTTCCAACTTGGATATCCCTGAGCCTTTCTTTTCCTAGCTGTATTAAAACTCTTGCATATTGAATTAAGTCTTTTATCAATTGAACCTGTGCCAAGTTCCAGTAAGGAGATCCTTTACAGGAAACAAACATTAGAACTGACTCAAAGTTGGCAAGTCACACAAAGGTTCAGAAATCGATCGCCTTCAGAGAGGAAATGTTTAAGATGTTGTATTAAACTTCTTCCCATTGAGGGCCAAAGACCAAAACAATACATCTATAAACTAAAAGGGATCACTCCGATTGGTTTGTTAAAATGAAAATATATACCTACCTCCATTTAAAGAGGTGTTTTGTGTTTATTTATTGAGTTTCCGAACCAGCCTTAAAAGTCAACCTGCTGGTGTCATCGTTCAGTGACAGGTCTCCATCTGCATTGATAATTGATGGGGCACATTGAAATAGCATTAATGTGAGTTGGATATTGTTCAGGCAAGAATAATGACGGCATTGTATGGAACACATCTGAGTAAAATATGATTTCAGCTTGTCTGCTTATTATTCACGCCCAGTCATTTATCAACAAGAGGACAACAGTCAGGGGAAGAAAATCACTTTTTGATCCAAAAAACAATCAATCACTGACTATTTACTGTAACGAGTTGATCATTTGTATGTGTATTTGAAATGAAAAAAACATTTGCATGCTTGTTATCTAAAAATAAACAGTTTTGTGACAAAGGGAATGAGTGTGTGTAAGCAATAGTTCATCCTTTGTGTGCGATACAGTACATTCCTCTTTGACGTCCACAGAGCTTTTAATTATTCTGTGCTGTTAAATCTGATTCTTATAGCTTCTTTTGAACCTTTTCCGCCTGAAGTAGCTTGAGGTCTTCTTCGAGATAGAAACACTTGGATAAGGCAACATGGAAACAATTTGATTGATTGAATGTTCCCGTTTTAGTTTAATACTGGCTTTTTTAAAGGTTTCCTTCCCCTAATCACTACAGCCTTTGCTAACAGACAATAAACTCAACCCCGCATGTCTGGCTTGATGTCTGCAATGCCATGATAGAAATGAGGAATGTTGTTGATTCGTCCTGCTGCTGTCTTTCACTCTGCAGAAAACCTCCAATTGCCACTCGCAGGCGGAATAAAGTGACACAACAAGTATGCTTTTCATGTAAGTGTCAGAATCTATGTACTTTAAACTAGTTACTGTACCAGAGATAGACAATCTGGCATTTCATTGCAATTCCAGCAAAGCTTCAACTGATTTTGTGTATTGCCTTTGTAAGTTACCGGGGCCACAAAACCCACATTGGTCAACAGGCTGGAGCCTGAATGGAGCTTAGGTGGGTCAAGTGGCATTGACCTCTGCTGAGAGTTTAAACTTGACAGACATGTCCTTCTACTTAAACACAGTGTATTGACTCTGATCTAGATTGTATTTCCACAGAGAAGTTGGTGCTTTTGTACTTTCTTTAAACTATAGTTAATTTGTTTTCGAGACACCATTTGGCAGCCATTAGGTTCTCATTCTGGAAGTGGATTCCACATTAAGCCATTGTGAATGGCATTTGTTGCATTTTGACAATGGTGTCAGAGCAAACACATACAGTATATGGTGCAATACAAGCACACCAAGCGCATTAACATGTGCGTACCGTGCATGTACTTTTTATTTTATCCTAGAATAAATTCTAGAAGATGTGAGAAATCAACTAATGAAAGAAGACGGAGACAGGTGGTGCCCGAATACTGAATCACTGCTTAATACATACGTGTATATATTCAAAATTACAGACTAAAGACATCTTAAAAGTACGTTGAGGAATTTCCCTTTAATGTCAGGTGGTCTGAAAAACAGTGCTGCTACGATGTCATGAAACACAGCTGAACCATCACAGTGAGGTGAGAGGGCGAGGATAAGTGATCCTGTTATGCACCGCTTGTATAAACCTGAACATGGTGCAACCTGACATATCAAACGTTATGCATTATACTGATTATCGGCCAGCACAAAGTTACATACTATTTAAAAGGATAAAAAAGTTATAACTGTTATCATTTAACATATGTATTTTGTGTGCACGAAGGTGCTTAAGAAGTCAAATGAATTCATATTCAAGGTGCATTTATATTCAGTTTGTTAACTGCAGGCACAATTGAAAAAAACGTGATATTGTGAAACAATGTCATCATGTATTATTTTGACTCTCATGTACATCCAGTACCATTTCTCTGGAGTCTGAAAATATATCCTCATTTGTCTTAATCTACGAAGACACATTTTATTTGACTCCATGAAGCCACTTTTTCCTCCTCTGACATAAAACAGGCTGCTGAAAGGTCAGCAGTGAAATGTAGCTAACGACACATTACCTCACAAAGTGCACCACCCATTTATCTTTCTTCAGATTAATGATAAATGGCTCGTTGATCTAAATACAATCTACACTAACGTTATTTAGATCGCTGCTCCATTTAGTGAGACCATCACTGTACATTTTCCAGTGCTGCTTTTAAAAAGTTCCTTATCTCGTCTGGAAGCATTCGCAACAGATAACCTAGTTTGCAACAATAACAAAATATCGGATGATCAAGTCTGCTGCTGCCCAGGCAGGCTTGAATAGTATGCTGAGGTCAAATGCAATAAATGTGTCCTATAGACAAGAGGAGAGGAGAGGAGAGGAGAGGGGAGAGGATGAATTGAGAAACATTTAGATAGAAGAGATAACCCGTCCTTTGTCACATACATCTCCTATTCTACATTTGCAATGGATAAAGATTTAAAAAAACTTCTACGAACATCAGAAAACTTGAAGTAGTTTAATATTTTCCAAATGTTGTGTCTTTCCTCTTCGTGTCTTTGACCTCAGTTCTTCTCTGCAGTCACTTTGGCAGAAGAGGTTTTTTTTTAAAGAAACTGTTTAAATTGGTCTCCCCTGTCTGCTTTGTCACACAAACCAAGATACATTGATGTCTGATGGGCTTTGTTCAGGTAACAGAATGTACTCACTGGGACCCTGCAGGGTTTAAACACACATGCTGTGTGAGTGGGGTCCGTGTTCAATACTAGACATGTGCACAAGTGCAAGGACACGTGCGTATATTAAACATTGTGTGTGTGTGTGTGTGTGTGTGTGTGTGTGTGTGTGTGTGTGTGTGTGTGTGTGTGTGTGTGTGTCCGAAAAAATGATAGGTGTTACAAAGATGACCACTCAAAAACAACTGATCAACAACTGTATATGTTCAAATGCCTATGGAAAATAGCATAAGGCCTTGAGGCAATCAAATGTAAAACACAATATTTATGATTGATGAAACACAACAGGTGGGTTAATAAATAGTACCATGGAAGACTTAGTTTGAAAACAGTTGAAAGTATGATAACATGTTAATTTGCTCCTGATTTGAGGTTTGTATCTCTTCATTATGTCTAGGTACAGTTAGACACACAGCTCCTCGACTCTTGCTAATATATTAATATATTAGCATGTGCTTATGAAAAGATACACCTGAAACAGCTGGAGCTGATCACAGGTAGTGGAGAAGTAGAGCTTATCTGCCCAACATCCATGATTGGGTATACTTCCTGTAAGTGTACTGTATACTTTTACTCTACTTTTACAATTCATTTTGAACTAATTATATTTCCATCCCACATTTATGTATGTATAATTGAAAATAATCCTATTTCTTTATTATTATTATTGTTATTTTATTATTATTATTATATTATTATTATTATTATTATTATTATTATTATTATTATTATTATTATTATTATTATTATTAGCAGTAGCAGTAGTAGTAGTAGTAGTAGTTAGTATTTGTAGTTATTTTAATTGAAGTAGTTTTTGTCTTATTATTATTATTGTCAAATTTTAGACAAGACAAATTAATGCTGTTGGTAATTAATCACCATTTCAGTTGAATTGAAATTAAACTCTGAATAGAGTTTGTTATTTTTGAGATGATCTAGGTCTAGGCAACTGCTTGGAATGTGATGCATAGAACATAGAACATTACGCAGCCTTCTTACAGTGCAGACGCTTTTCTGCTTGCTCTTGCCTCTACTTACTTTTTTATGCTGTTTTTCTATTTTTCTATTTTTCTTTTCTGAAAACTTCGAGCAGCGGCTCCTGGACATTAACCTATCACTGGGACAGTTATTCTTCGTAAATAGACGGAGGGTTTCAGCCATATTTCAATATTTTTACGACGACCTCAGTCTTACAGTAGCGTGGCCTAGCAACAGCTAAAGCCTGGTAATGCATGCTATTTAGCTTAAGATAGTTAGCAGCAAGATGCCTCCGTTCTCTACAGATGACTTCCACAAACTTCTACAGAAGATGGCCGTGTTGGAAATGAAATTGCAACAGTTGGAAGTTAACGTGGAAGTGAATGGACTAGGTTGGAATGACACCACTTTACCAGTGTTGCAAAAATAATGGACAAAGGCATGCCAACTCAAAGCTAGTTAGCAGCTACAAGGATTCCAAGGAACAGGAGGGCTGTGTACCGGGTAGTAAATCTACAAGTGGTAGTCCTCCCTCGAACTCTCTGGGTGCAAGGCCGAAGAGTAAATCATTTCCATGGGATTTGGGAGGACGAACAACATGCAGAGCCCAGCGCTCTGAAGTCTGTGATGCGACCGGCTGGCCTGCATTGTTATCACCCAGGAAGAGCGCCTCTTCAACCCCTGTTCCTACTAGGAAACAGCCGTGGACAGCTGCTACACGGAGAACTACAAACAATCCTCCTAAACCACAGAGTGTGCCAATTCAGAACAGATACGCTCCGCTGACCCAGAACCGGAGATCTCTTTCTGATGACCTGGATAACCTGTCCTCCTCACACAGCAGGGTAAGGACTAATAGCTACTCCAAAAGTAAAAGGCTAGAGTGAAAGCTAACGACTGGGCCTGAAACTCTGATTGTGGGTGACTCTGCTGTAAGAAATGTAAAAAGTCTGTGTAGTAAGAACAACACCAAGGTACTCTGTTTTCCCAAGGATATGGTCTCTGACTTGGCTGAGAAGATCCTGCATATTGGGGCTGAACATCCGACTGTGACGAATGTGGTACTGCACATTGGAACAAATGATGTTACGAAACAACAGTCAGAAGTGCTGAAAAAAGACTTTAAATGTTTGTTGGAAACTGTCAGCTCTCTAAATGCAGAGGTGTTCATCAGTGGCTCTCTACCGCCAGTCAGAAGAGGAGTGGAGAGATTCAGCAGATTGTTTGCACTGAACACCTGGCTTTCAACTGCCTGTACTGACCATTCTGTCAGTTATTGACAATTTTAACTTTTTCTGGGGCCGCAGACATCTTTTTAACACTCTGGACTTAATTATCTCAAAGGGTCTGAATATCTCTAAGGTTGTGGTGACTGATGTTGCAATCTCTGACCATTCCTGTGTTTTCTTTGAGAGCTCTATTTCTGTTCAGAAAAATGTTCAAAAACATGTAACCACAAATCGATATTTAACTGAAAATACGAGGGAAATGTTTACTCAGAATTTTTCTTCCACACTTGCCCCTGCTAACATCTCGGTAAATGAGCTAGTAGATCATTTTAATTCAAAAATTAAAAATGTTATAGATGACATTGCTCCAACTAAGGTAAAGGAAGTGACTGGGAAGAAAATATCTCCATGGAGAAAGGCCATGACCGTGAGAGCAGAAAAAAGAGAATGTCGAAAAGCTGAACGTAGGTGGCGAAAAACAAATCTCCAGGTTCACTTTGAAATCTATAAAGAGAAACTTGGCCTTTATCATTTGGAATTGAAAAACGCACGAGAGTCTTTCTTCTCTGCCATCATTACCAAAAACAACGCACGTGCCTTGCTTGCTACCGTCGACAGACTAACTAACCCCCCAGTGTCAGTAGCCTCTGAATTTCTATCCACCAGGGCATGCAGTGATTTTGCCTCCTTCTTCACTGACAAAATTCAGAAAATCAGACAAGCAGTCAGTGTCTCTGCATCAGGTACAGCAAATGTGTTGTCCCTATGTCCACCTAATATCAATTCAAACACCATGACACAATTCCATCAGATTAATGATAAAAACCTAGAGGACATTATTCAACTTCTGAAATCCTCCTCTTGCTGCCTTGATATTATTCCAACAGGATTTTTCAAAGATGTTCCTGTATGTCAAAAAATATATTTCAAAATACTGCTGCTGGTTTATAAAGCTTTGAATGGTTTAGGCCCAAAATACATTTCTGACCTCCTGCTAAATTATGAACCATCCAGATCTCTCAGGTCTTCAGGGAAGGGTCAGCTTTCTGTCCCCAGAGTCAGAACTAAACATGGTAAAGCAGCGTTCAGTTATTATTTTCAAATATCTGGAACAAACTCCCAGAAACCTGCAGGTCCGCTAAAAACCCCTACCACTTTTAAATCCAGGCTGAAGACTTTTCTTTTTGTCGCTGCTTTTAATTGAACTATTCACATCTTAAACTGCACTGTAACTTTTATCCATGTATTTTTTCTTTTACTGTTTATTTTATTATCTTTTCTTTTTAATGACTGATTTTAAATGCCATTTTCTTAATGTCTTTCATTTTTTGTAAAGCACTTTGAATTTCCTTGTGTTGAAAGATGCTATATAAATAAACTTGCCTTGCCTTGCCTAGAACTTAGAACTCTGAACAATAACAGAGAGCATTCTGAGCGTCCGGAATGGTCATTGCACACAGATCTCTGAGGAGTGAACACACTGAGACATTGAGAAGCAAAATACCTACTGCACTTGAAAGTATTATCCTGAAACTTCCTTGATGGAACTTTTAGAGGAGGACCCAGCTTTTTGGGTGGTAAGTATTACATTTGTTTAAATGTAAAGACAATGTTTTCCTGATAGATCTCTATATCTCTGAGATAAGCAGGAAGGGAAACAGTACTCACATCAATGTTAATGAACTGTGGGTTTCCAAAAGGGTTGAGGCTAGTTCATTTAACCATTTTGAATGAAATGGTTCAAATTAGATGCATGGACCCAGCTTTTTGGGTGGTAAGTATTACATGTGTTAAAATGTAAAGTACATTTATTTATTTTCCTTATAGATTCATCTCTTTTCACCTGATGTGGTTTGGCAAGAACAACCACAACCAGCACATGGTGAAGAGTTCTTCTGGCTGGATGGAAATGCTTATCAGTTTTAGGAAAACAACATCCATGTGTACAGCGAGGCTAACTGTTTCCTCACCAATGACGGTATTGAGTACTATCTCCTCCAGCCTTCAGTGATGCAGAGCCAGTCACTGCTTTACCCCCAAAGCAACAATGTGGTGCATGAAACAGCAGGCTGCTTCCCTGTGGAGAACAACATGCTGGAGTGGCAGCCCGAGGCAGAGGCACTCCAACCATTATGGGAAGAGACACATTTCATCATCATGAAGGAGGCTCTGGAGATGGAAAGGCAAAGCCTGACCAGCGAGAGAGAGACCTTTCAGAGAGAGTGTGCTGAGGAAAGAAATGCCTTTCAGTTGGAGAAGGAGCACATGGAGAAGGAAAGAGAACGCTTCAACAAAGAACTCAGGGAGCAACTTATGGCCTTTCAAGCCGAAAACAGTGCAATGTCTGATGACAGGAAGTCCTTCAAGATTGATAAGGCAGAGATGGCCATGATGAGGAAGGCCTACATTTGTGAAAAGACATGCATCCAAAGAGTTGCTATACAGTTGGAGAAAGAGAACATGGAAAGAGAAAGAAAAGGCCATCAAAAAAGACGCCATGTCTGATGTGAGAAGGGCATTATCTCTGACAAATCCTCCTCCTGTTCCGACTCCGTTTGGTCCTGCAAAGACAAACAGGGAAACTGCACCTGCTCCCAGTTCGCCGCCTTCTCCGGCTCCGTTTGGTCCTGCAAGGACAAACAGAGAAAGTGCTTCCAGAAACGTGACAGTCAAGATGCGCGACGAAACCACCTGAAATATTCACATGGACACAAAAATGTAGTGCATAACTGTGTATGCCATTTATAACATCTGTATGTGCGTACTTTGAATACATTTTGCAAAGTGTTTTCAGCACTGTGAGTGTTTGTTTGTTTTTGTCTAAGAAATATGTGTCAGTAAAATAAAAGGAAAACCAGCTAAATCCAAAATTAAATAAGTGTTTTCAGTTAACAATTACCAATCTCAAACACCTTTCGGGTGACAATGTAAATTGATTTGCCTGGTTCTTCCTTCAAATATTGCTTCTTCTTTCACTCATGTCACCTTAGAACAAATGAAAAATAAGCAGTGTTATAACACTCTTTTCTTGTCATTAAACATTTATTAAAATTCATACTTGATATATTTCTAAATGTCACTAATGGATTGTTTACACGTAGCATAATAAATACAGGAAGCAGACTTTTAAGGCTGGGAGTATGTATGCAGGATTACAGGTTTTTAAGAGAGAAAAACTGGCCATTAAAACCATGACAGGCAGCATAAACCAAATATTTGCCTAGTCATCATCCACACTTATCTCAGCGATCCTGTAAGGTTGAAAACGGCAAACAAAAGTCAACAGTAAAATTCTGCCACGACACACATTAATGCAGTGGTTCTCAAAGTGGGGGGCGCGCCCCCCCTGGGGGGCGCAGAGGCATGCCAGGGGGGGCGCGAGAGACCAGGAGGAAAAATGGTTATAAAAAAAAATAAAAAAAGATAAAAATAAAAAATAAAATAAAAATCATAATTTGAAAAATTATTGATTCGAAAATAATATGATGCAGTACAGTACTATTACGTCTGGGTCTCTGTTTCATTAAAGCTCGGCTCTGTGTGTGTGTGTGGAACGAGCCATTTTGTGTGCGCGTGAGAGAGAGAGAGCGCACCGGTACTGGAGATCGTTGTTGTTAGCTTCTGGTGCTAGCGAGCTACGCTAACGGATATAAGGAGTTTTTTCAACAACAAAGTGGAGGAGAGTCCTCTCCTGTCAGACTGAGAGCTAAAGGACTCTCTCAGTGTTATCTCAGTGGGTCTCAAATGTTTTGGTCACCATTAATGTAAATAATTATTTCCGAGGCACACGGTTATATGATCATTATAGTTATAAAAAAATAAGAGAATAAATGAAAAACAGGTATGAAATACTATATGACAGTAAAACAAGAATAAAGTTTAAAAGGGTGATTTGTAAAATATCCATCAAGAAAAAGTAAATCTGTTTACATTTCTGTTTCATATGGGTGTTGAGAGATGTATCCATAGATCTCTTCCTTTCGCTCTCAAAGTGCACCAGATTGATGCTTTTAACTTCAATATTTAAAAATAAATCTTCCCGGGGAAGCTTGCCCCCGGACCCCCCTATGTGACGTCCACACATCACCTATAAAAATAGCACTTTATCCCTGCTTACACCTATATGCCGTGAGCTGAATATCGAGCCTTCATTGTAACAGTCGCGGGTACGTTGTGTATTTGCGTGGGGATTGTTGCAGTAGAAAATTCCACTGTAGCGACCGGTACATTAATGGGAAACCCTAAATGTTTGAGCACCCTCTATGAAACGTCAAGCTACCCCACAGCACCCCCAAAATAAATCTCTGGCGCCGCCACTGAGCCTGATTATTCGTTTTGGGGGGGCCCGACTTTTTTTTTTCTCCAAAGGGGGGGCCTGACAGAAAAAGTTTGAGAACCACTGCATTAATGTAACCAAAGTAGCCTCCAAAATAAACTGGCGTCCATTTATCTGCCACACATAGCCTTATTAAGTGCCTCTAACAAAGGCCGATGGAGTCGGCTGCAGGTCGGTTGTCGTTGTTGGGTGAAAAGCAAACAGCTGTTTGAATAAACCAAATATGAACAATTGAGGAAAAGGAGGAAGAACTGATGATTCAAATGTTGTAGTACAAGTAGTAATGTAGTTAGTGCATACATTACTATTGCAACAAATTTGTTAATTTTCTTCATTATTAGTCGATTTTCTTTTTGGACGAATGCTACGGACAAGTGGTTACAATGGTGGGGCCAGTGATAATATAATGCCAGTGGCATTTTACCCTTAATGTCTACCTCTGCGGTAAGTCACGAGCACCGCGGTGGGCCGGCGGTACTGAAGTGGGCCGGTTGAGAGTCCCGGGCTGATTTGTAGTCCCAGTCCGCCCCTGCTTCTGAAACATAAACATCCTGATGTCATACACTTACTTTAACCTTTTAAACTCAGCAAGTGGGAGGGTGGGAGGAGAGAGATAGGGAGATCTAATTTGAGGACATGAGACGAAACAATGAAATTGAGAGGGGATCTTCATGTTTGTGTAATTGGTCTAAAGAGGACTTGCCAACATGCACACCACAGGTGGCCACAAGCTCTATCTAAATAGCTCACCTTGAAAAAGTCATTAAGGTCTCTGAGATACACCATGTTTGTGTGTGTGTGTGTGTGTGTGTGTGTGTGTGTGTGTGTGTGTGTGTGTGTGTGTGTGTGTGTGTGTGTGTGTGTGTGTGTGTGTGTGTGTGTGTGTGTGTGTGTGTGTGTGTGTGTGTGTGTGTGTGTGTGTGTGTGTGTGTAGGTACTTGCCCTTTACTTGACTTTATACTTCTACCCCACTACATTTGGATGGGAAATAATGTAATTGTACTCCACTATATTTATTGAACAGCTTTAGCTACTTGAAAAAAATGCATCTCTAAAAGTTAAACTAGTGGATTCTTTAAGTCACAAAAGAGTGTAATTATTTTTGATATTTTACAAAAAGTCACCAGAACTGTGTTTGTCTACAACGAAAATGCTACTTGATGCAACAGTTGTATCTAGAAATGTCACATACTGTATATAAATAAAATGATATACACACACACACACACACACACACACACACACACACACACACACACACACACACACACACACACACACACACACACACACACACACACACACACACACACACACACACACACACACACACACACACACACACACAGGCAATTTTTCTGCACAATGATTACTTAGCTCATAATACTTTTGTACTTTTACTTAAGTAAGATTTTGAATGCAGGACCTTTACTTGTAATGAAGTATTTTGACAAAAATGTATTGGTACTTTTACTCAAGTAAAGCATTCATCCATCCATCCATCTTCTCCTGCGTATCCGTGGTCGGGTCGCGGAGGTAGCAGTTCCAGCAGAGAGCCCCAAACTTTCTTTTCCCTGGCCACATCAACCAGCTCTGACTGGGGGAGTTATGTGTTTCTTACTGTAGGTATTCAACTTGAATAATAAGGAATATTCAATTCTGAAATCAAAGTTGAAATATACGAGTAAAAAATATAGATATTCTCCATGATTACAGTGTCAAACACGCAAGAAAAAAAAAGATACATTTAGGAAACAAATGCAAAAGAAAATATGCAAGAATATCGCCATGTTCCATTATGTTGATTCTTGAAAAGTGTGCAACGTTGTCCCTTGACAAGAACAAACTAAATTGTTCTCAAAACTTCCTGAAATTAAATAAAGCTTTCTCTGGCTTTTCTATTTGTTGACTCATTTATTTTGTATGCAACCTTTCCACTTGTATCAAACACCCAGTTACATACATAAATTGAGCAACTGACCAAAACCACCCAACAATTGTGTTCATCAGTCACCTTATCACCTCTAACCTCAGTCTGGTAAACTGACAGGATATTTATATTGTAATGTTGTTTTTTGAGGAGTGAAGCGCTGTTTGCAATCATTCTTTTTCCACTGTGTGGTAGCAGAGAGACAGTAGGTGGTCCGTGTTCATGGGAACTTTTTCTGTTTTGTTTAATGTGGCCAAAGTGAAGTCAGTGGCATGAGGTGATGAGGGACACAATAATATTTGAATAAATTCACATACAAACAACTCTGACCTTCTTGTAAGACATTGTATGAACACATTGTAATTTAGCGTCCCTCTGGCTCTTTCAGAACTTTCACTCCTGTTTTTTTTGCATTTTAACAATAGTAGGCCTATCATGAATTAAGAAGGCTGTATTCTTCAGAGTTTTAACCATATGTTTCATATATTTTGTAGGGGATGCACCCCTTTGAACTTTTTGAGAACAGATTTTTCACAAAATGCACTGTTTCAGAGTTCTCAGCCCAAAATATTTTCCCTAAGATCTAAAAAAGAAAATATAGTGTTGCTATGGTAGCCAACAAGTACAAACGCGCTACAGCAGAGCAACACATTTCCATTGGGAGAAACATTGGACTCTTTCCACAGATTTCCACAGTATTCCTCCTTGCCAAACATTAGCTGACCTTTCCTTCCCCTAAGAAGTGAAACATGCAGAAATGCATTCACACAAAAAAGCTAGTTTAGAAAAATCTCCTGTCAGGTTTAGATTCTGTATTTCCTTTGTGTGAACATCCAGTCCCTTCCAACAATCTCCTGAGGGCGACCATCCAGGCACTATTCGGCAGACATAGAATCTCTCCGGAGATGTTGGAAACTCATAGTAAGTGCTTGCTTTTGGTCCAGCATGCAGTTCCCACACACAGCCTCCAAGGCTCATTTCCAAACTGTATTTAGTACTGGCAAGTGTACATTAGGCCTGGATAACTTCATACTGCAGGCTCTTGGTGACCAGCCAACAGAGCATGGAGAAGGGCTGAAACTAAGCACTAGGAGTGGGGGGTGAATCATCCTGCTCAGTATAATGTTGAGTTATAACAGTTTGTTTGGGTGATCATTCAAGATTTGAATTGTGAAGTGAAGAATAGTAGTTTAATAAGATTCCCATGGGATTATATATCTTTTTTTTAAATGGCTCCTAGCAAGCAATCCAGAAACTAAAATATGCATGCAGGTTTTTGGAATGAGAAGATACATTTCATGCATATCCAGTACATGTAGCCTAGCTTAAATCAAAGGCTGGGTTTAGCTAAAGGCTAAGTCCTACACAGTAGTAAGCTACCTGTGTACCTCTACTACTTGTCTTTAGGCTAACACAACCCAGTCCTATCCTTGTACTGAACTTGAAATGTATGTTGGATCTCTTTGAAACGGACAGCAAAAATATGTTATTTTGTCTTACGAGTTCATTTAAAAGCTAGCTTAGATCATGTTTACTTTCTCCTCCAGCTAGTTGCTATCTTCTACTGATGTTTGTTAGCCTACAGTTTGTTTATCAAAGCTTGTTAGATATGTGGGGGAGAGAGAGTGGAATAAATAGAAGTCGCTTTATTATTTTAGGATGTAGAGTTACGCTCCTTGCATTGAGTGGAACCTAACGCAACTTGAAGCAGAGATCTAATTATCCAAAAATAATAGAAAACATTTGTGTGTGTGCTTCTATAGAATAAATACTCATTAATGCAATTTAAAGGCCATTGAAAGACAGATGGAACCTGACATACAAAAGAATAAAGGATAGAAAAATACTATTACATCTTTGTTCATTTTCATAACACTGGCACAAGCCCAGCCTGGGGGTGTACATTTAAGCCAAACAGGCGCAGGAGCAGTGAGTCCCTGGATCAAAATGGAGATTTTTTATAGCCCCTTAAACGATATTGATAGACATTAGGAGATTAGATATGAGCTATACTGTTTATTATAAAAGCTTGTTTTTATAAAATTGAAAGTAAATACTGGAGAATTAATATCTCTGCAGTGAATCTTCAGGGAGAATGTAAAGCTTAAACAGACTATATTAATGTTATTTGTTACAGTAAACACATCATCTGCCACTATTTTATCAGGCACGCCCAACACACACACACACACACACACACACACACACACACACACACACACACACACACACACACACACACACACACACACACACACACACACACACACACACACACACACACACACACACACACACACACACACACACACACACACACAGTTATGTGTTTCTTACTGTAGGTATTCATCTGGATACACCTCAGTTTTCCATGTTTCCCTGTCCATTATTGTGTTTGTTTGACACAATTTGTAAATAAACAGAATCATATTCAGCTCAGAGCTCATTTCCTGTGTGGTGCAGTATGGGGGCCAGGGTCAGACGGGGTCAAGGAAGCAACACATTAGCAGGTTTTAATGTGTCATGCACCATGCCTCTATGTTATACAATACTGCAAAGTTTCACAGCCGGCTGAGGGCCATGACATCCTGTGTTCAACTGCTATTTGACTGAACAGCGATGACAGCAGGAATCATAAAATCACATATATAGAATGACTTTTCACCGCTCCTCTGCACCTCCTGTCTCTGACACGCTATATCCAACAGTCCCTACTCTCCTCACTTCCTAAATACTGTTTAATTTCATGCCAAGAGAACAGATCTTTCCAACATTTGTCTTTTGTCTGAGATTCAGCCTTTAAGACTTTTCATAAAACTAGACACTAGTAAACTTGAGCAACAAAATTTAATAATGGGTTCAATTATGTTTTCAAAACAGTACTCATGGTCACTGGATTAGCCTGGTGAGATATTGTAAATTGAATGATTCACAGCATATATTAAATCATCTGTTTAAAAAAGGTCACATGTGAGATCAAATGAAAAGTCATGTGTGCAGTTATGAATGATTATAGTCAGGCATTGTATTTCTCCTTTTTTGAAGGTTGCACCATAACATTATTTTCATTATTGTTGAAACCCATCTTTCAAAGGTCTTTTTTCACGAAATAGATGAATCGATTTGTCTTTAAAATGTCTGAAATAGAGACCATTTCTTAAAATACAAAAGCATAAAACCCTTACAGCTGAGAAGCTGAAACTAATAAAGGTCTGGCATATTTTGCCAGAAAAATACCTCAAGTTATTGATGAGTTAGTTATGTTATTGATTATTAGAATAATTGCAGACTAATTTTCTGTTCATCAACAAATCAGTGAATAGTTTCAGCTTTAAAGGTGACCAATCATGCAAAATGCACTTTTGTACGTCTTGTATACATGAATATGTGTCCCCGGTGTTCCAGGGAACTCACCAAGTGTCAGAAAACACAACCCTCTCTATTTTCCTCCTTAGTCAAATCTCTTAAAAAGGGGCTGCAACGGATCTGATACAGACTGATCCAGATTTGAACACTTCTATGACGTCACAGAAGTGGCGCTAGGGCTATTGGGCCAACTCCACCAATCAGGAGGAGACAGCCACGGACATTGCCGTTCGAAAGCGCTGGATACGCTTTTATACGTAGTACATATGCCAGGCCTGTAGATGATGCTGTTCTCACAGAATCAGCCCATGCAAAGACAGTGTTAAATTGAGCGAAATGAGGAATGGCTAAAATGCATGATCTGCTTGGTATTTTGAAAAAATAAAAAGTATAAATATGCCTTATATAGGTATGGTCCTACACTATATTATTCAAATATAGCATGATAGGTCCACTTTAAGGAGCAATGCCTGGTATTAATCCATTCATACTCTACTTACTGTATGTCCATTCAGTTTAATGTATAAATGAAGACATTTTAAATTAGGCTTAGACATTTAAATTACACAAGATCACTCTTGGCATCATTCTAACTAAACTACATGACATGGTGTATTTGAAAAGAATCATGCAAACTAAACCATATGGGCCCTCAAATAATAATATTCCCTTTAATCTGGAGGGTATCTTTTCCATAACTTCTAATAAACCTCTATCAGCAGGGAGTCTTTCATCATGAACAGAAGTCTCTCAGAATCTGCGGTATGATCCGAATCAAACCGAGAGGCACACACTCACACAGCATACGGTGCACAGCCTTTGTGTATTCAAATGTACCTCCAGAAGTTTTACTGACAAGTGTAATAAATCAAGGCGGGACCTTCCCGCTGAACCACGTCAGAACAAATGGATCCCGCCAGAAGGCTAATTCCCCACCAGCCTCTGTATAAACACAGAGATGGTGGAGGCAGAGGAGCAGAGGGTGAGGAGGGGGGAGGCAGGGCGATGAGGGATAGTCAGGAATTCACTGGCCAGTCAGAGAGAGTTGGGAGGGTTTGGGGGAGATTATAGGAGAGATGACTGATGAGTTGACCGCATTTATGACAAAAAAAAGTTATAAGGGATTTTATTTTTAAGCCCCTGAGTGGATCCACTCTGTAGATGCAGTTATATGTTCAACAAAAGGCTTATGTTACCATTGCATTTGATTTAATTTGGGGTAATTCAATTCATTTTTGTAAGAGCATCTGATGCCTTTTTTTTCAAAATAACTAAAATGTTTAAGCAAACAGAAGATAACAAAAGCATGAGAAAGAAGGTACATGCACAATGAAATAAGTGAAAGAAATAATGAATTATAATGAGGTTACTGAGTCAACGCCAGAGTGTCTAATAACCAGGCGTCATTGAGCAACACATGAAATCTCACCTGCTTAGTCACTGTAAGATGCAGTGGATACAAAATACCTAAAAGCTAAATGCTGCCTGATAAGGGAGAGGCTTAATAAATGCTAGGTATTATTAACAGTCTGCTGCTGATGAGTGAGGTGCTGGTTGTGAATAAGCTGTGAAAGTAAGAGCATGCATTAACACTGACATTAAATGTTTTATTCAATATTTCCTGAAGCTGCCATCTTTACAGATACACTTCAGGCAGCACATCAAGAAGGTTTATGTTAAATAAACAGTACCTCCTTCCTCACTACTCAATTGATGAAGGCACCCTGCATTAGCATCTGCCAGATGCGGCTAATATTGTGCCAGTTGCATACTAACATAATATACCATGTCCTACTTAAATTAAATGAATCTTCAGGAATGTATTTCCTAAACGGTTTTGAAACTATTCTCACAGAAGGTAAGTTGAGTTAGCTGCCAGTGTTTCTGAACTGTTTATTTGATTGGAATATTCAACCTCGTAATAATTCTGTTTTACGGTTCAAGAGCCCATTTTGTATGATTACTTGTCAGATTTTTTCTGTATCTATTTCTTTATCTTTCATTCCTGTTATTGTATTTGTATTGCTGACATTTTAAATTATTTTATTTTTAGGATCCCTTTTCCTCCAGACTCTTTTTAATACGTTTTGTTTTAATTGATTCATGAGCTCAAAGTTGTAGGTTAAATCGTTCTCATGCAACATGCAAGAATAGAACATGTTTTGGAAAATAAGGGAACTTCAACTTTGGACAGATGAACCATGCACCAGCAGTTTGATCTCAGGATTATAGTGATTTATGAGACGAATAATATCTTATTTTCTCTCAACTTTTTCTCCGTTTTCTTTGTTATAATTAGTAACTAAATGTAATTTACCCTATGATATACTAGTAACGATTCAAATAACTCTTTGAAATTAAACACATTCAAAATAAAAAACAACTACAAAAGGAGTAAATTGTATTGCTCCAACAACTGATTATCCATCACGATACATTTAGCAATTTCCTCCTTAGTGTTAATATTTGAGTTTTTGAGTGAAACTGAGAAACGGTGAGTTGGATTTCTCCCGACCTTATTCCCATGATAGCTGCCACAGACAGAGTTGGTTTATGCTTACTGGTCTGGTCAAATAAACCATACCAACTGAATGCCACCCACATGCCCTGTAAATCAAAACAGCCAGGATGAATGTCAACATTAAACAGGAATTAAAGACAATTGGGAGGCTAATAAAAATAGATTTCAGACTTTGTGTCACAGCTTATTTCCCAATCAGTCAATCCCTCCCTGTTTTTGTTTTTCTTTTGTTTTTCTTGGAATAAAGAGACAACCCCTGTCACTAAAAATAAAGCTTCTGGGCTGATGAATACCACAGAGCTGTCCTTTACTGAGGTATGTTGAGTGCAGACTGAACATGCAGGTAAGGTGTGACACCTAGTGGACGGTTGGTAAACAGGAAAGAGACACAAATAAGAAAAGTTATCTGATTTGCAGCTGCATTTTGCCGTTAAAAAAACAACCAAAGGCCTCATACTGTTTTTACATATGGTATTCTGATGAACTAATATCGTTGATGTCTGAAAAGTGGAGAGTGATGCTATCTAGTTGTTCCAATAATGGGCATCATAGCTTACCTGCATGAATGAGAGCTGATCAACATCACCATTTCTCATACCAAACCAAATTCAGCTACAACAAAAACGTTCTCCTATCTTTAGCTTTTAACACACATGTTTCACCCTATGTAGCAACTCAACCAAGCAGGTTGACAAAAGGGTCACTCGCACAGAGGAAAAGTTCTCTCCGAGTTCACTCTAAAGAGCAGCCTGTCTTGTCAAAGAGGGAAAACAAAACACTGCTTTAATTAGATTTTCAACTAATTGCATAATTTCTCCCATGGTGCTGCAGGGTGAAGTGAGGCATAAGGAAGGAGAAGAATGCTGGCATTGTTGCCTTCTTGCTGGCTTTGGCTCTCGCATCAGCCCATGGACAGCCTGATCTTCTGTACTGCTCACCCCAAAACACCAAACAAGCAGTGACGCACAGATAGGCAGGTGAAGAGGTATGGTAGACAAGCATTCTGTGTCTGATCCGTGGAGATGCAGTTAAATGTCTCGTTGAAAACCAGTGTCAAGTTGTTATACTGCAGGAAAAGGATTTGCAGTAAGCTTTTCAATGATTTATTGGGTTCTTTTGGGGTTTTATATTAAGCTGAAGGTGATAGTCGAGAGAAAATGTGCAATTCATGAATTGCCAATGTCATCTCCAGCTACTCAAACCCTTTTCTGTCAGTGTAAAATGACACTTTTTGAAACGTGTTCTGCAGATCAGACTAAAGAAACTATTTCTAAATCTAAAATTGAACTTTTGGAACTTGGTTGTCAAATATTGATATGATATTGACATTTTCTGACATTATGTCTCTATCAGATAGATACAATATATAATGTTTAATAATACTAATAAATATAATGCAATGCAGACATTATTTAAGTAGATGGCACAATTCACACCAATGTTTGACATGAGTACAGATGTTCTCTGTTGTTTAATTTATCTGATGATTCAGGGGGTAAAACAAGCTGAAAACTCAAAAGAGCACCATTTTCAGAGAAAACTGTAATTGAGTTCCTCTTTGATTTTTTCTTTCACATTTTCAGTGGTGGCTTCTCTAGTTTTGAGGTCACCACTCAAAGTTTATTACAAACAGTATAAAAGGCCCAAACGTCCCTCTCCCCTCAGTGTCCCCCCAAAACGCTGAGCAGAATAATGAGCAGTAAACAAGGGGAGCTGAGGGGAGGGAGAAGATGGGGTGTCCAAGTTGAGCTGATGGGGTGACAAAAGAGGGGGAGTCTCCACAGAGACTGAGAGGAGCTGTTCGAGTCACATGGCCCGGGTTTCTATTGAAACCAGTGGGAAGAGGCTTGAAGCTCAGCCTTTAGTCCATGTTTTGGATGCCAAAGGCAGCACCATGAGTGGAGCCCACCAGGACGGAGAAATGATGGCAGACAGCCTCCATGTGAACACCACGGCAGCTCTGGGACTGCATGACCAGGAGATGGACTCAGCTCTGTCTGGTGTGTTGTTCTCTTTATATCAGTTGAGTTTTTATTCACAATGGACTTTCTGATCTGGTAAAGTGCTTCTTCTAAGTAACGTGTGTGTTTCCTTCATTCTACCCAGAGTTCAAAGTGTTTAACATTGTCATCATCGCCCTGGCCTTGTGTATCCTCACTATCACCGGCCTGTACTGCATCACCGTCTGCTACAACCGCACCAGGTGAGGATCAGATATCAGATGAGTCTTGATACTTTAAAATATGTCACCTTTATTCAGAACCATGGAAGTGTTGGGAGGAAATCAGACATTTAAATCATGATGGTTTTAGTTATGCTGTCTCATGGCATACACTGAGATCGTATGTCCTTTACTGACTTGGATAGTGTGTCTGGGTAGAGTTGTCTCAAGTTGCCAACAGCTGCTGTGCACTCTGTTGAAAAGACGATTTCTGCTGTTAGCTAGCTAGCAGTTTTACTTGCCTGGTATCAAGGTACCATTACAGCATAGGTGGGAAGTAACCAAGTACATTTACTCAAGCACTGTACTTAAGTACAATTTTTAGATAGTTGAACTATACTTACTAGTATTTAAATGTTGTTGCTATTATATATTTCTACTCCACTACAATTCAGAGGTTAATCATGTACTTTTAATCCACTATATTTATTATACCTTTAGTTGCATTACAGATTTGGACGATTGATTTGAAAAATCAACAAGAGACTTTAGTTATACCTGGAGAAAAATTCACATGCTACCTTACAGTAAACAAAGTAATTAAAAACAGCTTTGATAAACTAATTAATGCATCAATAACTATAATCAAAACATATAATGTTTATTTTTCTGAAATGAACCAATCTGCATAATAAGTACGTTCAGTAAATTCTGATGCTTATACTTTTGTACTTTTAGTTAAGTAACCTTTTCATTGCAGGATTTTTACTTTTAACAGAGTATTTCTACACTCTGGTACTTCTACTTTTACTAAAGTACAAGATTTGAGTATTTTCCCAGCTCTGCACTACAGACTGCTCTTTTGACCCAATCAAAAAAACATTCACAGCTTATATTTTTTTGTAGGGTTGTGTTCACAGGAGCAAGAGCACACACAGCTGATAATTCCGTTAAGTAGCCAAGACGATGATAGCTGAGTGTGAGAAGTAACCGGGGTTCCACAGTTTTGGACCATTATTACTGGACCATCTGGGTACTCATAGTGCAATGCATTTTACTTTTAAGTGTGAACCCACTTATGCACTAAAAAAAGCAAGTATAAGAGCACAGACGCGTAAGATTAGCAAACTAACCAATCAGGGCAGACTGTGTTTTTGGGAGCCGAATGTGTATACAGTAATATTTGTACAGACAGTATGAGAAAAAATAAGTATTTTTTTGATCATTTAAGCATCTAAACGTATTCTAATAGATAGCCAAAGATGAACTTGAAAATGAGCTCAATATGTCTCCTTTAAAGTCATTAGTGCAATTAGTCCCATCTGCTCCACCAGGCAGTCAAAGAGAGCCCACGTGTATGAGAGCGCAGTGACCCGAGGCGAGCCGGCGGACCCCGTCGCGGTCAGAGCAGTAACAAGGTCCACCAGCTTCATCAACCCTCTCGCCTTCTTCAGGAAACAAGAGGCAGCAAAGGACAACTCCAGGATCTACTACATCTACAGTAACCCGCTGCCTGTGGGCCTGAAGGAGGGAGAGGAGGAGTGCCGGACTAAAGCCTCACAGGGAGCGGAGGAGCAGACTGCACTGATGCTGCCGCTGTCTTTTCAAGAGTACGCGAAGGACCCCTGCAGTGGCATCACCCTGGACCCTCCCATTTTTTACATGCAGCTTTAGAAGGTGTTA
Organism: Notothenia rossii; assembly: GCF_949606895.1. NCBI lineage: Eukaryota > Metazoa > Chordata > Actinopteri > Perciformes > Nototheniidae > Notothenia > Notothenia rossii. The sequence continues at coordinate 27,672,471 of NC_136912.1, read as the reverse complement.
AAGTGTTGTGTTGTGGGACTGTGACGAGAAATGATCTGAAAGTCACGAGAGAGACACTGGAATCTGAGAGGTCTGATTTTGCCCCCAGCACCCAAGACTGACTAAAGTTATGTCACCATGTACAGTAAAGTGGGCACTCCCATCTGTTTTAGGAAAAGACATAGCCTGGGAATCTATAACAGAAAACCTGCGTTATAGACCGGGTACAGTATACCCTTTTAGCAGGGTTGCTCTTAAGTTACACCATGAGAAATGTAGGATATTATGGCTTATATACTCATACTGGGACTTAGGTTCAGAATTTTCCATCCACTGCTGCTTCAATTTAGACCATTCTTAGTTTTAATCTGTGTTGTTAGTCCCATGAAAGTACAATACTGAACCTAGTTGTAAAGAGAAACAAAGTCAACAAATCTCTGTTGACTGTTTCTGTGTATTTCACTGTTTTGAATACAAAACAATGTGGATGTAAGAGCAAATATCTGTAAATATATCTGATATTAAACTGGGCAACTGCATTTGATTTTACTTGAAGAGAATACCCATTTTGACATCACTGGCTATAACAGACTGATTGACAATTGGGTAACAAACACATTAAGTGCCAGCAAAACCAGGAGGAGAAGACTGCAACCTAGCAAACAGGGATGTTAATTTCAAGTAATAATCTTGAATATTTCCATTTAAATAAAATCTATCATGACGTAACACAATGGATTTAAACCCATTGAATTTGCAGAATAAAACAGGGTGTCTGCGGAAACATTTACGGGAATTGCAAGTTCACTGTTTGGTTCTCTGCAAAGAGTGATCTAAAAACACACCTGCATTATTGCTTATCACCCTAGGTGCCGCCAAAGACAAAGAAACTGAGATCTAAATTGTAAATATAAATCTTCTTAGAATGGCACAGCAAATGTTTTATAAAAACAGAACATTCATTTATCGTGTTTGTAAGGCATCAATGATACATGCGCTTTAGTAATATATGCTAAATGTAGGTACAGGACAATGCTGCCACTAATACTCATGTATATTTCTACAGTTGTCATTATAAATATCTTTTGTAAAACCATATAAGGATAGTGTTATTGATTCGCCAATTGTTTCACTCGCCAAGCTGAACACGACACTGCCATAGTTAAAGACGTACGAAAGCATTTCTTGATTTTGTAATGATCTTTAATAAAACTGCTGATACAATGTGCTTTACAAAAGAAGCCAAGTGTGAGACACAGAGAAAGATGAGAAAATACAAACGTTTATCACTGCAGAGCAATTAATCATCTTCGCTCCAGGGCAAAAAGGATGGTACTGCAGAAAAGTCTTACTCAGGCGATGGGCTGGGTCTCTCTGATGAGCCACTCCAGCCCCCCCTTCCTGTCCTGCCTCTCCAGCTCTGCTCCGATCACCTCGCGGCAGATTCTGTGGTACTCGTTCACCCAGTCCCGCTGTAAACAGAAGAGAGCCCGTCACACCATGAACAGACTAAAGTAGTGCATGTTATGACTGAAAAGCTGATATAATGGAACATTTAAAACGTTGTATGATTTTCTTACAAAGTGTTAACTAGGTTAAAGGCAATTATTTGTTGTATTTTAAGTGTTCATCATCTTACCAATAAAAACACATTTTCAATGGCTGAATTTGTATTTGATGGTCGACTCTGGTTTACCTTGGCATTAATACTGCATTTATGTTGTATACTATACATATCAAGTACTATTCGTAAACTATTTTTGCATTTAAATACACTTCATCATAGATCCCATTTTCCAGCGATAGAGAGCATTTACATTTTGTAAATAGAATACTATTTACAAAATGTAACATATTTCTTATTTCCCATATATATATATATTGTAGATTAATTGCGTATTATAATGCACACATTTCTCCATACATAAATGTAACTTTTAATAAAATTTGTCTACGAGTATGAATATATTTTTTATGTAGATTTTAAGCAATTGTAATGCAACCAAATCCCTGCTTGGGATCAATTTAATATGTCTGATGATTTGAATGCTTAAACACAATCACACTGGATATCCCTTACCTCCTTCTGAGTAAGCAGCTCAGTGTTCATCATCTTGACTTGGATGGGAACCAGAGTGAGGGGCTCAAATGTCAGGCTGCCCCTGTTTCTGTAGTTGTACTGAACACACAGACAAGAGAATATTCACATCCGGATTTTCTTCATAATTAAAACTGCCATGATCAAACTCAGTAAAGAAGACCTGAATGAGGAAAACAATTTTTTCACCCAATGACTGCCAGTGAATGGTTTAACATATTGTTCCATGCATGCAACTCTATTATTTCCATGAGTATTTGAACATGAGGCCATGTTCTCAGTTAAAGGACCTACTTTGGGCTTAGCTGGTACAACAAGGACAACATTTTCAATACGAATGCCAAAAGCTCCATCTTCATAGTACCCAGGTTCTAGAAAAAAAGAGAATTTATAACATCATCAAACACAGAAAAGGCAAAATAATGAGTTTTTGAGGACGTAAAAATCACATGACAAGAGACAGAATCACTGGCTCAACCAAAAACCCTCCCCTCCCTCCCCCTGCCTTACCATCACTGACGATCATGCCGGCCTGCAGCGGCTCATCGGCAAAGGTCTTGTAGCTGATGCCGCACGGCCCCTCGTGGACGTTCAGGAAGCAGCCGACGCCGTGGCCCGTCCCGTGAAGGTAGTCCAGCCCCGACTCCCACAGGGCTGCGCGGGCGAATGAGTCCAACAGGTGGCCTGGGTGTGTGTGTGTGTGGGGGGGGGGGGACGACGCAGGATTATAGTTAGGGATCGCACTTGAGTAGGGTAAGGTTTTAATTTCGCTCCATCAGAAAGCATTTCTCCATTTTATTGAAACTTTGTGACACCTGTGTTTCCAGTGTCTAAAACGGATTGCTCTCATAGGAAAGCTATAATTTAAGTAATTTCTGTTTTTCAGAGACTAAGAATAAAAGATCTACAGTATATTCAACAAAAAACTAAAGGAATATATAAGAACTACCATCTGAATAAATCATTTTATCCTTACAATTTTTCATTGCTGTGTAAAGTGTAAAGCTTAATCGTGGAATAGTGTCAGAGAAGAGGAGAGCACCTTTTGTTCCGTTGGGGAAAACTGCAGCACTGACAGCTATGTGTCCCTTCAGCACATAGGTAAAGCATTCCTTGAGGAAAAGGGGAGAATATATAATACAAACATATTAAATCCAATTTGAATAATTAAATCAGCTTTAGTCAATCAACCCTAACCTGAGATTGAAATTATTTTTGAAAGTGAAAACCATGAAAATGCAAATATCCAAATGTACCTTCTCGTAAGCCGATGGTGTCCCAAAGTGCACGGTGCGTGTTACGTCAGTGGTCCCATCGCTGCCAAAGACAGACATTGAATACAGATGTGTGTTAGTAAGAAACACATCACTGTTCCTATGTTTTCTTGGCATTAGAGGTGATTAGTGTCTGAATTAAGACGCACAGGTCATACAAATACTAGGCAGGGCAATTGCAGTAGATTTATGTAATAATGATCTTGTTTACACATATTGAGCTCCAGAGTCGATGAGGTAAACTTCATTCAAGGAGAGAGTTCTGTTGGTTTCAGGCAGGGGTCTAAAGGAAAGAGAAACTTAGTGAACTATTATAACAGAACGACAAAAATGTTTTCATTAAAAATACTGTCCAGCTGACCTGTAATGTATGATGGCTCCGTTGGGGCCGACGCTGGAAATTGTTGGGAAACTGAGGCCAACAAAATCTTTCTGTTGACTGAAAAAGACAAAAGTATACTTAAGGAAAGGATATTTTCCACACAAAAATGCATTGATGACAGGAGATGTAATGTAATGTTCAAATGTTGTAGGATCACACTGGCACACTAAAACAGATACAAAATCAACAAATAATATTAATTTCAAAGCTTTCAGTAAACATTTGACTTCACTTCCCTGTCCAGTAGAGGGGGATATCACTCCAGTCACTATCGCAGAACAGTTTAAATTGGCATCTCTCCATGAAGCAATTCAAGGACAACAGAAGTTTAACTGGAAGTTACGGAGTGCTTACTGGAAAAAAACATCCATGACAAATAATATTAATAATTAACATACCTGCGTAATTCTTCAGCCTTGTCGGCAGCAGAGATCTCCGTCACCGTGGCTTTTGGAATCTTAAGAACCAGGTGATGAAGAAAGGAAGAAAATGGAACAATGTATTTTATTATACAAAGCTTGAATATGTTAAAAAACTGTGTTAAAACTCTGTATGCCATAGTCATGTATCGTATAGTTTAATGCTTTAGCAATATAAGCATGTATAACAGAAATCCTTAACATGGGTATTTGTAAAAACTTGTGTTGAAAAGTACGCAATTCCCCTTTCGAGGAGAACATCTGTTATGTATTTGCTTGCGGGAAGTAAACATTTAACCACAGCAACGAAGAAGGACACCTCTAACGCACCAGCTTGCACGCACAGGATGTGACAAACCACGAGGTGTGTTCATTAAGGTCTGTGTTAAAAGTCTAAAGGGATAAACTAACAAGGTAAAGTTAAAATGGTGTAAAACTGATGAATGGAGGTAGTATAGAAAGAAGGGGGTTTCTCGGTACCTCGTGGTGGTGTGTGAGGACACACCTTTTATGCCCGGACTTAGTAAAAACCGAAAATATTATAACACAGGTAATGCGGAAAGAGTTGATATACATCAGTAACTTTCCAGAAACCATTTATGAAATCATGATCAATTAAATATTATTATGTGAGAAAAAGTTCACTTTCCATCACATTTTTTTTTAACTACGTCACAATATTACAAATATCCAAAGGGTTTTCTCCCAAATTAGCGAATTCACTCATTAGGTACAATAACCTAAATGTTACAGCCTATAATATCTTCTCTCTTCTTTGGAACTCAAAATATATAGCCTAAGAAACATAATGAAAATACCTCCTTTTCCAACCAAGCAAAGAGTTCACATAAGGCAGCTGCATCCTTGATCTGTTGGGGAAAAGTGCAGAAGACGAAATACATTATCTGTGAGGTGAGATCAGTTGTATCAATCATAAACTATTAATTAGTAAATGCACACAACAGATTTTAAGGCACTCATAAAGTTCTTACATGGGCCATTTTCATGCCTTGAATCTCAGTGGCGTTCTTCACAGCTTTGGCGAGGCAGAGGGGAGTGTAGGGAATCGGAGTCCTGTGGATCTGAAACACATCAAGCAGCAACAAAGACAATTCAAATGTGTATATTAAAGTATTTAAAGCAAAGTTGTGTGCTGTCCGTCTGACATCAGACAGTAAACTGAATTGACTTTGTTGATCATTTTCATGCAAGGATGAGTCTAGATCTAACTGAATGATAAAACACAATAGAATATGGTTAAAGTCCAGTGGTGGAAGAAGTGTTCAGACATTTTACAGAAATAAAAGAAGCACCACCACATCAACAAATAAAAGTGCTAAATGTATCATCATTCTCAAGTTAAAGTGTGAAAATATTAGCATCAAAGTACCAACATTTGAAGTTCTTATAATGCAGAATGGCCCATTTGAAAACATTTCGTGATTTAAAAATGGTTTTTGAATGTTGTTGAATGGTGTTGAATCCTTTTAATGAAGTAAAAAGTAGAAGATTTGCCTCCAATATGTAGTAAAGTGTAAAGAATCGTACAATTGAATACTAAATTAAAGTAGAAGTACCTCAAATTTGTATTTAAGCAGCGTATTTGGTCACCTTTCATTATTCTTCACTAACACTAAGAAAGTGGATCACATCACTCCAGTTCTGAAGTCTTTACACTGGCTTCCTGTGTTTCAAAGAATTGATTTCAAAATACTGCTGCGGGTTTGAAAAGCATTGAATGGTTTAGGCCCAGACTCTCAGGTCTTCTGGGACTGGTCAGCTTTCTGTCCCGAGAGTCAGAACTAACATGGAGACATTCAGTTATTATGCTCCAAATATCCAGAACAAACTACCAGAAACCTGCAGGTCTGGATTCTTTGAATGTTTCTTTTATTATCTTGGCATTTTGATGAATGCACTTTGAATTGCCTTGTGTTGAAAGGTGCTATAAAAATAAACATGCCTTGCCTCGCCTTGCCTTAAATTAGGAGTGGTTTTATTTAAAACAAAAGGATTCCTATGATTAAAACACTGTGCTCAATCATAACCTGATATATCAGGGAGTGTATGTGTTCTGTCTTTCAACAAGTACGATTGAAACCATAGCTGCAAAAGACAAAACATTTGAGCCCCTTACAGGAAACTGAATGTGGAATTGAATTGGAATGACGAGACAGGTGTTGCTTTAGGCGTAGCCTGATCTATGAATGAGTAAATCACCGCCTAGTTATGTTCCTGGCTGCTCTCTCACCTTGGGGATGACCTGTGTGAGAGCACAGCTGGCCTTGTCGCTGATCCACACTTTGTCCTTGGGGCTGTGTGCCGCGCAGATGGCCTGCAGCTCAGAGTACACCGACTCGTACGGGTACGTGTGGACGCTCATCTCGGGCTTGCAGGGGGAGTCCAGCTGCAGGTGGTCTCTCAAAGCGGGAACAGAAAGACGCTTAAGGTCCACAAAAAGCCTGCAGAAGGGAAGGAGTGGGGATAAAGGGAACTCAGGTGAAAACCTTTCACCTGCAGTTTGGGTAGTCTTAAAAGGTCCCCTATTATACTGTTTTTCATCAATATATTATAGTTCTCAGATATATACAAACATGTCTCTGAAGTGTTTGGCTCGAAATACCAAACAGATCGTGCATTGTAGCATCCCATAATCCCCTCTGTTTCAGCCCTGTTTTAAAAGTGCTGATTCTCTGTCTGTTACTTTAGATGAAAATAAGGAGCCACCCCCCACGCCCCTCTGAGAGATATTTGGTTAAAAAGAACACAATTGTGCTCTAGGAGGAGATTCAGGTGATAAGGTGGGGGGGGGGGGGGGGGGGTACCTTGGTTTGTGATTGGCTAATGGTTAAACAAGCCAACAAAATCATTATGACATCATAAAGTGGCCAAAATCTAATCAGCTCATTTTCAGACAGGTTTTTATATAAATGGATCAGGACAAAAAGAGAGAGAATCTTTTTTCCTGAAACATTCAGAATCTCTTTACACAGAGGGGACAAATGTTGATGTAGAAAAGACATGAAAAAGTGTTTGATGACTTCTACAAATACAAAGCTGAAATAATGCTGACCCATAGTTTATCACCAATGATTCAAGTAGTCCTGCTTATCAGTTCTATATAATGGATTCAGAGCATTACCATAGAAGCACAACACTTTTTGCTTCGTAGAGCAACAGTTGAGTTATGTCTACTTGAGCAGAGAATGAAGTCACGCTCCATAGCTTCTCAGGCCTTTGTTTTGGTAAGCTGGTCGGCCGAGCGTGCATGTGAGGGCCTCGCTATTCGACCATCTGCGTTTTCGCGCAAACATAGCCTCAGGTTAACACTGTAAACTCTGTCAGCACTATTTGGGATGTGACCATTGGTAGCTGCTAGCTGTCAGCTCAGCCGTAGCGTTTTGAAAGTTGCCTTGCTATAATTAATTACCTTATTGTGTTCATCCCCACAATGGCATATGCAAAGAAAACTGGGTTGTACTCGATGTCTGCACCACGGAGGTTGAAAAGCCCTGAAAAAAGAAAACATCACATTTTCACAACATAATTTAAGATATAAATTGCTCCATCTCATTTAGCAGGTGACAGTGTCAGAAAACAGCGTAGATAAATCCATCCAGCTTCAATGTCTTACTCTAATTTGCTGAGTGTTCAATGTCAATGTTATTATGGGATTGTCACTTATCCTATCCCTTCAATTTTGCGCCCATTGAGACCCTCTTGTCTGAATGCTACCTGATGGCAATAGAAATCAGCCTTATTCAAATTAACAAAAACCCTCAGACTAAACAATCAGAAGCAAGACCTCGTTAGCGTGGTGAACAAGGTGCTCACACAGGCATCTAGAGGGACACCCGTGCATCCCTAGGTCCTTGGATCGTGATATAGAAATGGACTGCTTTACATTAGCATTTGATACTTTGTTTTCTTTTACCCGGGCATATTTTTAACTAGCTCTGGGTTGACATGTTTCATACTAAGAACAAAGACGCTTTACGGCTCTTAGTTTGCCTGAGTGCCAGCATTATTACAGGAAATCTACTGGCATGATCTCCAAGTAACAGCAGTAACAAAGAAGAACTAACATTTATTTTGGAGTGGATACAACTCACATAGCAGAATGCCCAGCGACAACAAAAGGACTATTTTTTTTGTTAAAATATAGCTAGGTCATGGGTCCTTGGGCAGAAAATGACATTGGTAGCCTCTCCAACCAAGAAGGCATGTGAGGGTACTCAAAAGGAAACTGGAGTGGATCCAGCTCACATGAAAAAAAAACATTTTCTTTCCCCGCAACATTGACAGAGGAATCTTTAGGAATCAATCACAGGGTTAAGATGTATTGTACAGATAGGGTAAAAGATCTGACAGCTATCTAGTTGATGTGCTTTAGAAGTTGCTGTACATATTTCTAAATATTTTTAACAGCTATTCTATACAATTCTTACATTCTGAAAAATTGACTTCTATTAACTACAGGGTTTCCCACACATAGACTTTACTTGGGTAGGCCGCCCAGGTATATTAACGGCCGCCAAAGTATATTTTATATAGTTTTTTTGTTTTTATCCGTCCGCGAGCACGATGCCATCTGCGATCGATTAACTAGTGGACAATGATCCCTCGCGCTACGCCTCCTGTACCTGTTCGCTCTGCTATCGCTCTGCTATACAAGCGACCAACAGAAAGGGAGACCTTACAAGAAACAGAGAAGACGATGTAAACATAGATTTCTTCAGAGCAGTGTGTTTTGTTCACATGATGTTGCACGTCAAACAGCCCCCCACCCCCCCACGTGCCCGGCTACCACAAGTACAGTTGCAAGAAAAAGTATGTGAACCCTTTGGAATTACCTGGATTTCTGAATAAGTTGGTCATAAAATGTGTTCTGATCTGCACGTTTGAAGTTTGCAAAAGAGCACCTGGATGTTCCACAGCACTACTGGCAAAATATTCTGTGGACAGATGAAACCAAAGTTGAGTTGTTTGGAAGGAACACACAACGCTATGTGTGGAGAAAAAAAGGCACAGCACACCAACATCAAAACCTCATCCCAACTGTGAAGTATGGTGGAGGGAGCATCATGGTTTGGGGCTGCTTTGCTGCCTCAGGGCCTGGACAGATTGCCATCATCGACGGAAAAATGAATTCTCAAGTTTATCAAGACATTTGGCTGGAGAACTTAAGGCCATCTGTCCACCAATTGAAGCTCAACAGAAGATGGGTGATGAAACAGGACAACGACCCAAAGCACAGAAGTAAATCAACAACAGAATGGATTCAACAGAAGAAAATACGCCTTCTGGAGTGGCCCAGTCACAGCTCTGACCTCAACCCAATTGAGATGCTGTGGCATGACCTCAAGAGAGCGATTCACACCAGACATCCCAAGAATATTGCTGAACTGAAACAGTTTTGTAAAGAGGAATGGTCCAAAATTCCTCCTGACCGTTGTGCAGGTCTGATATGCAACTATAGGAAACGTTTGGTGGAGGTTATTGCTGCCAAAGGAGGGTCAACCAGTTATTAAATCCAAGGGTTCACATACTTTTTCCACCCTGCACTGTGAATGTTTACATGGTGTGTTCAATAAAAACATAAAAACATATAATTGTTTGTGTGGTTTTAGCTTAAGCAGACTGTGTTTGTCTATTGTTGTGACTTAGATGAATATCAGAACACATTTTATGACCAATTTATGTAGAAATCCAGGTAGTTCCAAAGGGTTCACATACTTTGTCTTGCAACTGTATATTACAGATCTGTGGGAAACACTGAATTATCTCAATATATGATAATTGGAGACCTTTAAGTCTAAGTTTAAGCACAGTTAATTACACAATGTATTACTGAATAAAAAAAGAATCCGTACATGCGATCTCATCCAGCGCTGTGGCAACAAACCAGGTGACCTTCCTCTTTATCATCTTGGCACGCAGCGCTGTGATCTTTTCTTGCCAGGACATACCTTTGGGAAGCAGAGATGTTTTCATTACCATGACATGGAACAACATGTATTTCCTTGTATATCAGCTGTCGCTTTTATTTTTCCTGGTTTGAAAATAATAGAAGAAAGTTTGCAACATACACCATTAACTGTAAACCTTCTTGTTATCAGACAATAACCCTGTTTGTAATGTATATTGTGTTTAGCACTAACCGGTGTAGTTTAAGCCCAAGTAGCGGAGCTGTGTGCTGGGTCTTTCTGGGCGGTCCGTCCACACCGCATCGATCAGGTTGTCCTGCACCGCCACCAGAGAGTGGCCTGCACTGGTCAGCGCCCGGGACATGTTCTTCCACTGATCTGAAACAGAACATCAAGGGTCAAGATGTACAAGTAATGATGCTCTCTTCAGGAAGGGACCGAGCAAGTTGTTCTTCCTGAGGAGGCTCAGGTCATTCTACGTGTGCACGAGGCTGCTGCAGATGTTCTACCATTCTGTGGTGGCCAGTGTGGAAACACCAACAAAAGCCACACTGACAGGCTGAACAAGCTTGTGATGCTAGCTCTGTAGTTGGAGTACAACTGGACAATCTGGAGGAGGTGGCGGAGGGGAGGATGATGAGGAAGCTGGACTGTGTCCTGGAGAACCCCTCCCACCCCCTCCATGCAGAGCTAGTGAAGATGAGGAGCATGTTCAGACTCAGACCTCCTCGGCAAAGCACAAAGCGCCTCGGACAACGGATGCACAATCAAGGGCTAACCGTGTAATCCATTGAAAGCAACCCCTACTGTACATACATAACATCTGCACTGTCTGTTTGTACAAATGACTTTAACCCATGTAAATCTATTTAACAATCCAAACCCAAGATGTATATATGTTCATTCAACTGATCAACGTTTACCTTTTGATATCTAATTTGAACAGTTACTTATTATATCATTTTATTTTTAACTGTATTGTCCTGTTTTTCCATTCTCACTCTGTTTTTTCAAGGGAGACCTGCAAAGTTGGTTACACATGTAAACAGAAAAACAACAGAAAACAAAAAGGACATCATACAACATAATTACAGGGGTACAATTTACAAACCTATCGACATTGACAGGTACCAAGAATATCAGGGGATGCAGGGGAACCAAGATGCTCAGTTTCAGTTCTTTTTGCAGAGTGTTCCAAGCTAGAGGAGCTGCACACATAAAAGCTTTTGTACCTAAATCAGTCTAGCACTTGGCACATGTAACAAAAACACATCCTGAGATCTTAGGCAATAGCTACTTGCAACTCTCTGTGAGATCAGAGAGCAGATGTAAGCAGGTAGTTTACCCAACATGGTTTTGTAGATGAACATGTACCAATGACTGAGCCTCTGTACAGTAAGTGAAGGCAAACCTGCCATGGGATGGGTACAGTGATGAGTAAGTGCTTTACAGTTAGTAACAAATCTCAGCGCACTGTGATGCATCTAACTTGTTCAGGTAATGGGCAGGTGCATTCATATAGCAAATCACCATATTCCAGCACAGGTCAAAAGGTCACAGAGCCTTTTCCTGGCCTCAAGCGAGAAACAGGACTTGTTTCTGAAAAAGAAACCTAGCTTCAACCTTGCTGTTTTAACTGCTGAATTTCCCCACAGGGATAAATATAAATCCATCTGATCTTATCTTTAGAGCAGAGTGTTCATACTGCTTTGATAGTCATTGTGTAGTTACTGTAAGGCAAGATGCTACAGGTGAATAGGGTAGATTTTTTAACTTAAAGATATTATCTAGAAATGTCTCCAGTTAATTACTTACATTAAGACAATAGTTTTTTGTATTACAAGTTTTCTGAAATAGCATGTTTAAATATGCAAATGAGACATAATCTCATTAAATATGCACATATATTAACACATTTCAGGAACACAAATCTGAACATTGGATAAAGCCAAGTTCAAAATTCTTATTTCATTTTGTAGTCATATTAGAATCTTTTTACAGAAGAGATTTTCGATATCTCTTTTTATCACTCCATACATGTAAATCAGAAAATACTGTCAACAGCCCTAAAATATCAATGTTCGCCATATTTTTAGGTATAAAATGTTATATAATTCATGGCTATGAATAATATATGAACAAACCCTTCAGTAAAAACCTTCAGAATATTGATAGGAATATAACTGGAAGGTTTGGTGTATGTACTTGCTACTGAAGTGGACATTTCTCACTCAGAATAGGAGAAAAAAACTCATTTTGAGAAAACGACCTTTAAAGATTGCTGTGTGGCGCTAGCTAAACTCTCCTGTTCTTTGGATGACAGCTTGCGCCTCGACGCACTCCGTGACGGTATTTCATAGTCAGGGTAGGGCTGTGCAATTAATCGCATTTTAAATCGCGATTACGATTTTGGCCTGCCACAATTACGAAAACAACATAATCGAAAAAAAACGATTATTTAGCTTTGCTAGGTTGTGACAGTGCACTGCAACATATTAATATCTAATTTATTTTACTGTAATTTATTTTTATTGATCATATTTATATATCTTTAGTAGCTTGTGGAAGTGCGCTCCAAAATATTTGTTGATCTTGTTTATCGGTATTTATTATTTTGATATTATTTATTTAAATTTAAATATAAATGTATCATTTTGCACAGCCCTAAATCAGGGTCATTTGTTTTTTGTCTAACCTTGCTTCATGCAAGTGACAATTGTTGTCGTCTTCTCTGTGAATGTTTTTTTCGCTGTTCTTTTGCCATTTTGAGATTTAAATTTCCAGTGGAAAGCTAAACCAGGAAGTGTTTTAGCACACCACGTGACGCATCTGAACGAATCACGTTCCTCACCAGCCAATGAGATTTCGTTTTTTGGTTTAAGACCCCTTTGTACTTTCACGATTGGTTGCTGATACAAAGGAAATAACCATATTTGGATCCGATGAGATTGTGCAGGAGAGACAGAGTTTTCCAACGATACCTCTGATTACATGGTGCAAACAGCGATCGCGGTACTTTACGTTAGAATCAGGGTTCGAGTTATAAACTGAGCTCTATGGGGTCTTTAAAACTAACGCCTGCGCGCACATATACGCACATGCATTGAACGCATGCACGCACACGCACGCACACACATGCATTGCACGCATGCACGCACTGCACGCACGCACACATGCATTGCACGCATGCACGTGCGCACATGCATGGCACGCACGCACCCGCATGGCACTCGCGCACACGCATGGCACGCATGCACACACACACACACACACACACACACACACACACACACACACACACACACACACACACACACACACACACACACACACACACACACACACACACACACACACACACACACACACACACACACACACACACACACACACACACACACACACACACACACACACACACACACACACACACACACACACACACACACACACACACTGCCTTAAGTTGATCCAGTGCACTGAGAGGAACATGAGACGTACCAGCAGCGATGATCCACGGATCTACTCCCACTTTGGAGTTCTCTGGCAGGATGCTGATCAGCCAGTCCTCCTGAGAGGGTGTCTCCTTCAGCCCTAGATATGATTGTTTTTAAACAACATGATCACACTCAAAGACAGCAACATCAAATGTGCCAGATTCATTCCAGTGTTTACAGTTGCTATTAAGATACATGTATGTTTAAAAAAAGCCTTTGCACTTAGGATGATCCTGTTTTTTTTTTTATTCTTACCCATCTTCATGAGGCTCCAGTTGTTGTCCATCTGCTGACTGGCCTGGAGGAAATATCTCCCATCAGTCCACATTGCAGCGTGTTGCTCTGTGACGATGGCTGTACCTACACGACACAACAAGCAACGCACAATTCGTCTTACCAATCACAGAGGCTTTTGTTTTGGTTTACTTTATCCAAATGTTTACAAAAAATGTAAATCTAAAAAAATCTGTAATTTGAATTAAGGCAACACTCAGTTTTATTAGGTTGCCTGCAGTTAAAACGTTTGCCCTTTGATCTGATACTATTATAGTGACACATGACCAGTCTAGTACTCTGTTTCTTGTCTGATGTGTCAGTACAGTAAGAAGCTGGTTCCGGTCAGTTTTTAAAAGCAGAATAAACAGCAGCGAACAAAGAGTGAGTGAACACTCCTTTCTTTACAAACTGTGCTGTTTTCCCAGAGGGATTTTTTCCAAAGTAGGTCACATCCCTAAAAGTACACCTTATATCATAAAAATCGGAAAGATAATTTACTGTACTAACTATGTTGAACATGAGACGATGCACTGGGACCTGGACGGTTGGATGCAAGTTTATTTATCCTATCCTAAAACAAGAAATTAGCTAGGATTTGAACTGGATGAAGCAAACCATACCTGCAGAGCCATTAAATCCGCAGATAAATTCACGTCTGCAGTCACTCGGTGCAATGTATTCACTCTGAAAGACATGGGGGCAAAGAGAGAGAAGGAGACAGAGAGAGAGAGAGAGATCAGCTTCATTTACAATCAGTGTGAAGGGGCATGTCAGACATTTTTAATGGCACCTTGGCTGCTCTTCTCACATCGTGTCGTGTGCATAGAGGGCAAAAGGGAGGAGCAGTGGGTAAAGGGCTACAATTAATTTTCAAGGTTAGAAAAGACGATTAAAAGGGAATCACAACACACACAATGATACAGGAGCTGCAGCAGCTCGGCTTTGAGCTGGTGCATGTGTGTCTGAGTTTATCTTTGGGGGTGACTTTATTGATGTTTTAAAGCAGTCAGTGTATGCTTATGTGTCAGTGAAGAAGAAATAGCCATTGCATATTATTTATCCTAAAGCTCTACTGTTGAAGCTTCTAAACTAACTTACATCCCTTCTCCAATGCAATGTTACTACAGTACACAATCCAGGAACTATTAACCTAATGGTGGCAGAACTACAAACTGCATTCAAACAAGTTTACTTATTATCTGTTTCATGATTCTTGTGGTTGAAGTTGTGTCTTCTTTGCTGATGTGTTCATGTGATGTGTTTTTTTAATCTACCTCAATAAAACTGCATGATTAAATTAAGATGAATTATAATTTAAAGAATTGTGTGATCTCACTTACCTGGTGTGCATCTCCAGAAGGGACGATGTAGGCCTGTATGGGCTCAGAGAAGTATTTAGAATTTCTCATCGCCTGCCGAAGTTGCCTGAGCAGCTCTCCTGTGATCTTTGGAGACATGGCTGAGTCTAAACGAAGAAAGAAAATTACACACTTATTTAAGACATAAAACCATGTAACAAAACGCCCTTACACTAAGGTAAATGTCCTAGCTTAACATTAAAGCTGCTGGGATTGAGTGCAGAAAAAAACACCTATGCAGTTATGATGTGAATACAAACTTGAAACACAGTAATTTCCCACAACTACCTTTATAAAAAAAAGAACAGAGATATGTGCCTTGATCTATTGTTATTCAAACCCACCCCAATTACCCATAGATTACCTGACTTTTGGGAAGTAATGTTGATTTTAGGTGCCAGGAGCAGGACAGTGTCTACCTGACTATTAACTTGGAGCTCAAAGTCACAGTCCACACCTGGATCTTTAACCT
Organism: Notothenia rossii; assembly: GCF_949606895.1. NCBI lineage: Eukaryota > Metazoa > Chordata > Actinopteri > Perciformes > Nototheniidae > Notothenia > Notothenia rossii. The sequence continues at coordinate 27,656,789 of NC_136912.1, read as the reverse complement.
GCTGTAACATGATGATTCAGCAACTGTCACATTAGTTAAATATTAAAAGAATAGACCCATTGGGTGGTTACGGTAGGTGTATTAACTATTTAAAATGTGACAAAGTCCGGAAGATATTGTGCAGTGTCGAATTTATCAGCATTCACAATAACTGTATAGTGACATAATTGCTTTGAAAGAACTTCCGCGTGCCGACCAATCACCTTGCAGTATTATTCATCGAAGAGCTCTCCTATTGGCTTAACACGCATGCGATTGTTGTTTACAAGTAGGCATAAGAAGAAGTAGCATTTATGTTCACTAATATGCTAGCTAACTAGCTTGAATACAGTGTAACATCTCATACTATTCAGATAATAAACGGCAAGCTATGACGATATTTTGTATCCACACATCACTGTTATCAACAGGCCATCCAAAACACACAGTAACTCGTTCATTTAGCGAGTAGCTGTGTGCTTTAGTAGTGGCAACAAGACAATAGTCTATCTGTAAAGTTGTGAGCTGATTTCAGATATATTTCACATAATGTCACAGTTTGACAGCTCTGAGTGAAGGCTTTTTTCCCCACTTTGATAATGGACGTTACAGACACAGGCGTGGTGAACCACAGTCAACATCCCGCGGTGCCACGTTTTCTCCCCCTAACCACCGCTAGCTAACGTTTACGTCCCCCCCTCATGCCGCCAGTGAAATGCTGAATACACACCCGGTGGTTTCCTCCTAGAACTGTGATTATTGGGCTAACAAACGAAGCGCTTCTGTACCAGCCTGAACCTTGTGTTAATATACAAAACAGGAGGCTGCCATTTCTTTGTTGACGTTTGTGGTCACGTGACTGCAGCTCCTTCCAGTAGAGGCAGCGGGATCCAGACTCGACTCAGAAAAAAACATACACTGAACAATAAAATAACCCATAATCTATGATTATCAATACAATTATTATTCATATAGCTACTGCCACTTTGCAGGGAGACTTAAACACTGCACTTGAGTATAGAAACGCAACACTACTGGAAGATCCGCAAAACGAACAAAAGGAGTAAGATATACATTTTATTACATCAAATAACACCATTAAATATGAGTTTTTTTACTTTACTTCCTTGTTTCTATCCTTGTTGTCTCTTGGTAGCCTACTTGTAGCATATATAATTATTGTGTCTATTACCCAAGCTAAATACAACGATATTGCCTATGCTATTCCCTGCATTAACAGAGCTTCATGTCTGTTATTATGATAACTCAATTTGTCAATTCAAATCATACATAATATATACAGTGTAGATGTTGTGTATTTGGCAGATAAAGGTGATTCTGAACAGTTTTGTTATTTAATTGACTTATCTAATGACCATTTCAGTGTTGTCAATGTTGGTTTAAGGCTCATATGCTACTCTTTGGTAAGTTTAAAGACCTCTGTTATGTCTTTTTGTATTTTTTTTAAAATTAATTTGAGGTTTTAAGTACCCCACATTCCCCTCAGTTGCAAATGTTAAGAAATAATACTTTTTCAATAGATAGATTTGCATGCCCTGGTTATGCTTAGTGTGCTCATACATGTATTCATGTCCTAGGTTGATGGGTCTAAATAAACAAAGAAAAACAACTCATAGAAACATTATTGCATTTTATTTACAATTTTTCAAATATATACACAATATGTTGACATGAATATATGGATAATGCATAATTGAAGAAGAAAAAAGTCTGGATATCTGAAAATGTACCGCTTTACCTCCCCCGATCAACAGTGAATAAAGATTGAGAGCTATTTGTTGCGTACACAATTATGTTTCAGGGCTACACTGAACAGTTGGGGAAGTTGCCTTAAATTATTGCTACAAAAAGTAAGAAGTAAGTATTATTTGCTTGTTAATAAAGCAGATGCCATAGTACCATTTGGTGGGCTACATTTCATAAACATATTCACAGTTTTACAATATGTGGATCCATGTGGCCGTGCTGATGATACATGTTGTGGCAATTTCTCTGAGCTTTTAATAGACTGTAGAGGGCATCAGGAAGGTGGCAGCCAACATCAAGCCCAGGAGAAAACTTCCTGGCATCGACAGCGGACCTGCACTCCCTGAGGGCATCAAATCAGAGGTGCGAACAAGTTCATATGTATTCATTTATCGTTGCGTTTATAATAATCTTCAAAGGAGTGGAACTCAGTGGAAGGAGCAGATTACTCAGAGCCTAATCTACGTATCAAATAATTAAATCAATATTTGTTTGAGGTGATATTGATATCTTGAGACAAATGTGTTATTTCCGTACATAATAATGGCAGCCCACTGCTCCTAACACTAGGATGGGTCAAATGCAGAGAAACCATTTTGTTACTAGTAACTGTATTATGTAATGACAATAAAAGTTCAAAAAAAAAGAAGAAAGAAAACATTCAGGTTATCCATTTACGTAGGTATTTATGCTACTAGCTTTGTCTATTTGCTTTTGTAGATCTTTCCTAAATAAACCAAAAGATAACATTAGGTCGTGCCTGATTTGCATAGTTTTAAAGATAACATTCAATATTCCTTTGTGGTTCAGGAATATCCGAAATTCCCAATATAAAATATAATAATTATATGTAATATGTCAACAAAATAAAGGAGGTATCTTGAAACTGATTTATACAATGTTCATTTTTCCAGAAAGGATTGCAAATGTGCAAATATTTAAACATAACATTTCTTAAAACTAGGGCAAGTTTCATTGTGTAAAGTTCAACACAGGACTTCTAAATGTAGGTCTCCCTTAAATAAAAAACAAATTCACACTGTGAGTTCATTGTGTGCCTAAAGTCTATTTATAGCTATAATTACAGTATGGAGCTTACTTACTTGTGCATGAGTCAGACTCTTTGAACATGCCCATCTTCTCGCTGGTTTTGACAGATTTCAGAAGTTCTGCGCTGACATCTCCTTAAATTAGAGACAACATGGCAATGCTTAATTACACACAGACATTATAATTACGTTAGTGTGAGGCAGTTATGGACTTGCTTTTCCTTCACTAAGTCAGATAATAATACATCTAAAATGCTGCAGTGCATTTCGAATGTTTCAGAAATAACAAATTACATAGCAAGTTTTTAAGAAGGTTTGATCGTTTTGCACATACTTTTTTGCTTCAGACAGGGATAAAGTGTCGTTCATTTAATTTATTTGTTATCCTACCAAGCAAAAAAACATGATATTTTTCACACATTCTCATCGCATGCTGTCTGAAAACGCTCCGTTGTGCATCTCTGCTGTTTTGAACTCCACTAAACTCTTCACCTGGTGGGAGACTTGTGAGGGCATAAATGCGTGTCCTGTGCTATACTGTGTGAAACCCCCGTACAGACTCTTCTCTGTTCCCCCCTGAGACAGAGGAAGGGACAAAAATGAGACACACAGACACTCAACTCCAGCGTCAGGTTACTGAGCAATATTCAGGTTTTCTGAAGATTTTTCAATGCCCGTAATTGTTCATTGTCCTGATGACCACAGCCTGGGCACACAGCTTGCCCCACATTGGTCCTACAAGTCTGAAGCAGTGTTTACAGGCTTACATGCTGCACACAGTCTGAAATATTGAGATTATACCAAACACACAAGGAGCTTTGTGTGTTTGTGAATGCAGTCCTGGCTCAAAGGTGCCAAACCTTCTTTGCTAAATCAGCTCCTACGCTATTTTGTTTGTCATTTTCCCAAGTCCTCTTTTGAGTTTTGTTTATTGATTCAATAATTATAATGGCATTTTGAGAACAAAAAAGAATGAGGTGCCAAGTTTCATGGAAATGAGTCATATTCTATTTCATCATCGTCTTCTAGAAAAACAATCTTTTTGATCTCATGTTATGTCTTTGGAAGCGATCTGATACCTACTCGACACATTTTGCTGCTTGGCCAGAAGCCCATTGCTTCAGTTTCTTCATCTGTCTTATTACAGTATAATGTCTAGTATAAGATCAGGGTGTGGCTTAAAAGATTAAGGACCTACAGTAATGTCATGTGACAAAACTCGTTACTTAAAAAAATGAATTTCTTTTAAGCATTAATGTCTCCTGCATGGTCTATTTGGACAACAACAGTCAGCATCAATAAGTCTGCTCATTAAAATGCCCTAACCCCATCACAGGACATTTCTTGGAGAGGTGAGATGAGGCAATAGTCATCACTTCACCAAAGTTTTGTAACCTACTACTTAAATATTATTGTTGCAGAAGTGTATTGGATCATATTAGAGTCCACCAAACTAACTTATTAAAGCTAGTGGTGTCTGTTAAGTATTTGAATCGCATGGTCAATGGCTAAAGAATTGAGTATTGATTTTGAATAGATTTTTCGTGTAAAAACGAGGAAGAGTATCAAATATTCCTTCACTCGCTTCCTCAAATCACCTTTACTCATGTTTCTGTTTTTTGTGAAAGCTAATAATTCTCTTATCTTGTAAAATGAGACATACTGTTGTGTATAAAGTGGAAGGGTTTCTGCCTTACCGGACACCATGTAGTTAACTTGGCTGCACTTTCCTTCAGCTGAAGATGGGTTAGAAGAAGCTGAAGAACCGGGCAGGATGGTGACTCTCGCTGTCTCCAACTGCAGGACATCTGCCACCCTGCTACGGAAGTCATATCTAGGCAAAAATGAATTAGATATCGAGTTTGTAGTAAAAAATAAATCGGATAATAAACAATAGATACTAGCTAATAAACCATTTCCAGTGCATGTTATACATGTTGTTTATTTCAGATGCATAATGTCCTTATATCATATTTGATCAGCCTCCCTTTTAAAGAAATGCGGCGTTTTGTGAAATGCTGCAGCGTTTTCTGAAATGCTGCAGCGTTTTCTGAAATGCTGTGGCGTTTTGTGAAATGCTGTGGCGTTTTGTGAAATGCTGTAGTGTTTTGTGAAATGCTGCGGTGTCTTGCACTTCAGGGCCACCATACTAAATAGATTAACAAAACTGAGACTCAAAACGCTCAAAAAACGATCTTTCTATCTTTTTCTGTTTCACTATTCATGTGTGTGCTGTATATTTGAACTCCCAATTAATTATGTTTTACGTTCTGTCATAGGCCTATTAGAAATTCACCAATTACGGATATATATGGTGCACTGAAGACCATTTTATTCTGTATGCATAGAACAGTTATCGTCCAAAGTAGGCAAGAAAATGGTACTTGTTCTGTACTTAATAATATTGTTCTTCACCTAAAGGTATACACTGCAAAAGTGAATAAAATAAGATGTAAATGAGAAGAAATTAAAGTTATCTTACTCCATGTACTGTGAGAATTGCTCTTGTTTAAATTGCTCAGCAGGTATTTACAACACTTGTGTATAATTTGTTCCCTGATCACCCAACCCTGTTTGTTCTCTCCGGCAGGCTTGCCAAGAGATTAAAGATACAATTCACGAGAAAGGTTGATAACCATCAGGGCAGTTTTTATTTCACTCACCTGCTGAATTGAGTCACTGTGGGAAAGATCTGCTCTGCTGAAGGGGATTCTGGGAGGATGTCTGCACATGCCATGATACTGTTTCCGTCCTTCAGCACTACAGATCTGTAGACCACTGCAAACACAGTTAAACATGAACTTTAACAACAACGTTTTTTGGAAATCTTCAATTCTAGCTCCTGCTAAATACACTCTTGGGGGTAAAACTGCGTCACATTGGCACCTGTGTCGTCTCCAGAAAGCTTGATGATGCTGTCAGTGAACAGCTGTCCCTCACTCAGGCTGACCTGGCCTTGTCTCGCTGACACCTCTCCCACCACACAGCTCAGAGGGTTCAAAAGGGAACAGCTGGAGCTCTGAAGGGGGAACAGAAAATGGGAAGTGAATTACATGTTAACCACAAGAGCACAATGTTCATGTTTTATTGTTAGAGAAAGAAACCCACAAGAAACTTTAAATACCAACATATCAGCTTACAGCTCTGCAATCAATCACTTAATAAAGTTTGAAAATGATAGGGGCTGACATCACCTTGGATGTCATGTTGAATGGATTGAACGAGTCTCCCGTACTTTGACACCGCCTGGTGTTGCTGGCTCGGTTGCTTGAGATGAACAGGTCGACCACATTCGTCTGCAAGGAAGGGGGGTCAAATGCAACAAGTGAGTGTGTGTTCCTATTGTTTTTTTACCGTACTGTCGATATATCCCATAAATACAGTGAAAAACATACAATAACAGTAATTGTCACATGATTCAGACATATATTTATTATTGAGATATCTTTCTAATCCTGGTGGTTTCAATACAAGGAAATGTACTTACTGGAAAATAATGAATACCTTTAATTTCTGCATTTCAAAATGTATCAAACCTCATTGTCACTAATGCACAGGCCTTTTAGATGTACAGTGTGCCCCCTTAATGTCCAAGTGAAGATTCGTGCCTCTGTACTCACATTTGGTATTTTCGATGACTGAAGGTTCACCTCCAGCTTTATATCACTGCTACTCCCATCAGGAAACACCTGCTGGCGCTGAGAGACGGGAAAATCGAAATGTCCAATATTAACAGACAATTAGAGAGACTGAATTGTGCACGGTCATACTATCATTGCAAATAGTTCAGGTGCTTGTTTTACTGGAATATAAGGGCAGACACAAGTAGGAATTCATTATTGAGACTCCCTGTTATCTGCCTGAGTACATCTTGCAGATGACAATGTTTATTCCCCAGAGTATCCCTTATAATAAAGCATTTTGGAGACAAAAGCTCTTAGACATAGTGCAGCACTCAGCATGGGGCCTCCGGAGGGCCGCTGACAGAGACAGCTGTTTTCTTGGGGAGCTTTCTTGTTCAGGGTGTCTGTATGTTTCACAACCCATTGCATTTCTGTCTGTAGTTCTATGCTAAGCTAATAATCTCTTCTTCCCATGTCCCCTTGTTGCAACCACGTGCATAATGAATTCACGGTCTGTCCAGGGAAGCAGAAAATACTCTGTCATGTTTTTGTGGCAGCTTGGCTCTTAATGAGTTAGAGAGAAAAGCCTTGCATGTGCTCTGTGGCTATCAGAGGAATAACAATGGATTCTGAATCTGAGAATGTGTATTTAGACAAATCGCAACTTATTTTATGGAGATGGGCTGGTTGATTATTATTCTTATTTTTTTAAGAATATTAACTTTATTAATTGAGGAAAGACTTTCACCATCCTTATCACAATGTACATTTAATCTGTTTGTCATCTTGCAATACACTTATTTATCTAAATAGTTATCACCGCAATAAACAATAATTAAATTAATCTTACTGAACAATATTTAATTTTAGATTCTGTTCTTGTATATATTATATTATATTTACATGTATATAGACTTCTTGCACTATGTTTTATTTGTATTTTTAAATTTGATTATTTAACTATGTTGCATCAGTGGAGGAGCTCGGGTCATAAGATTTTCATTGCCATTTCTACACTGTAGCTTATGTGCATATGACATTAAAATCTTTGAATCTTCAAAATGTACCGTTAAAAATAAATACAGTGTTTCTTATCCTAATTATGCAAGGTGATTTATTTTATTCTTTCTCATATGTTTATTTTTAATGTAACAACCTTGTTTTTTCCCACGTGTATCAAATATGTTTTGACATTTTGCACTTTGGCTAAGTTTAGCAACCTGAACTTGGGCAACAAATAATCAGGCAACTATTGTACAGATTACTTAAATAACTGTGGTTGGAGCAACCCACACATGAATGCCATCTCTGAAAAGACATGAAAGGCTGTCTTTCACAAACGGGAACTCTACTTCAAAGTTTGTTTTGGGGTCATGGTGAGTACAATTGCAAATTTGAGAAAGTTGTATAAAGCTGTCAGTTTGGTCAGGCTGTGTTATCTCCCCTAATGTCTACTTAAACTTGCCACTCAAAGATCATTAGCCGAACTGTCAGTCATGTTGCATTGTGGGTAATGTAAGAGATAGCCTTTGATAAGAAAGAAGAATGTGTTCATTAAAAGAAACAACATTTCAAAATGTGATGTTTGTATAACTGGGAGATAAAATAAAGTGTACTTGGTATTTACAGTATAGGAAATGTATTTATACTTAGTGTGTATTTGACAAAGAAAAGATGGATAGGCTTCTTACTTTTTGTAAATTAAACTTCATATGACAGTATTTGGCATTTAGTAAAAATAATTTGTCTTGCAAAAGGATGTTGTTGGTTCTTACGAGTTTGACTGTCCCATCCACTGAACCACTGAAAACAGCCTTAGCAATGATCCATTGTCCATCTGTATCTCTGTCAGCTGAGATGTCAGCACACCGCATTCTGTCCAGAAAACAAACACATGCAAAGTATAACACAATATGAGAAACAACATCCAAATCTTGCTGTGTACTTTGAGAATGTTCTGCTAAGCAATGTTTTGTTGAGTCAATCTCAATGAATAAGGGGGATTATGTTTTATAATACAAAACATGAGGAGGATATGACTCAATGTCTATGACATCCTACACCTGTAATTGGCCTCAATAGACTGTCCAAGTCTGACACAGTGCCAGAGGGCCACTCAGGGTGGTAGAGCCACAAAACCACAGATGACTACTGCAATTTTGCAGCTGCTAGAATTGTTCCTGTTTTCTGTTTGCTGTATTTGTATCTAAATACACATGGAAGGAAATGAGTCAGTGGCTACAGTAGTTACAGTGGCCTCTTCTTCAGATACAGGAACCTGCTCTAATCCTCCTATGTGAATTATTTTCGCATTTGCTTTTCTCTTACATCTTAATCTTCTGTTGATTTCTTTCTCTCTAAAAAGCACAAGTACATGAAATGCATACAGGTTCTTACCTTGATCCGTTCGAGTAGTGAATCAAGAGTGACCTTCCGTCTATGCTGTAGGGACCAGTTAATGGCAGGTCAGGGTCATTGTACACAGCCTGAACCTCGTTGAGGCCATGTAGAGTCCCAAATTTCCCGCGAAAGTCCCCAAGCTCATATTGGTCCACTGTGCCAGTTCCAGGTGGGGGGCTGTTTGATATGTTCCAGGCTAACGGGTTGTAGTGACCGAGGATGTTTGCTTCGGAGCAGGGTGAGGCACTGCCAGGTTTGACGGGCAGTATGTGAACATGGTAGCCCCCAGCCACAGAGTGCAGGTTAATCAGGGTGACATTTACAGTCGTTGGGCCTTGTGGGACAGCCTGGGAGAATCGGACCTGTCCGCCGGGGATCTGGGAGCCAAACCAACTTCCTAAACTAGCTTTGGGGACTCGCACCTTTGTAACATTGGCACAGGCAATCCTTGGGCCGCCTTTTTCTTCTTGATGGATGACCACAGAGCGACCAATAATGCCTGTCTCGGACAACCAGGAAGTGACATCAGTGAAAAAGTGTTTTGCTTCCACTGCGCCCACTTTGGTACCGAGGTTAAGGGTGCTGTATTTGCTGGAGAGGTCTCCCACCTCGCAGGACAGGGGCCTGGAAGGGCCACAGTGGAGGCCATAGCTGCTCTCTCCTACATTAGAGTTGAAGGGATTCCAGTGTCCTCCTGTTGTGCTGCAGCGTCTACTATCGTCATCTCTCTCTGAGCTGATGGGGTACATGTGAACATGCCAGTTGTGGTTTTTGGTTGGTGTTGTTGAGGGATTTCCATATGACAGATCTATGAAGATGGAAACGTCAGACAGAGGGTTGTTTGCCAGCTGGGCGAACCAGATCTCACCAACCACAGGGCTCTGAAATATGGCTCTGGCTACGATAACTTCACCGGGGTAGCCGATGCTGGAACAAACATACCTGGCACCATCTGGTTGGTGAATCACAACCGAGCGACCTATAATGCTGTTTTCTCCAAACAGAGGGAGGCTGAAGTCTGTGAACATCATGTCCACCTCGTTTCTACCTTCAAGGGACAAATGCTTGGCACTGAGATCACCAATTTCATACATGTCGTGAGTTGAACCTGGCCCGTTGGGGTATGTTGGGTCATTTTTGTTGACATCAAATGGATTCCAGTGGCCACCCACAGCAGCATTTGAACACCGGCTTGATGAAGGCGTCCTGACTGACGGAAGAGGAAAATGGTGAACGTGGAAAGGGCCGACTCTGCTCTGCAAGTTGGTCAGGTTCACCCTCAACTCCGTCACATCAAAAGGGGAAGCCTGACGGAACATAACATATCCCTTGATGCCTCTCATGTTCATTACAGCGCTCACTTGTTTCTCCGGCACAATATAAATCTGAGCACACATGTAAGTTGACCCCATGCGGATGAGAAGAAAGCGATTGTTGATGTTGAAGCTGGTCACGTCCAGACGGGATTTCTCAGGTGTTAAAGGGGTTCCGACTTTAATGACACCCATCATGATCAAAACTAAGGGATCTAAGCTTCCAAGAAGAGCTTTACAGCTTGTGGCAGTGCTGGTTGATCCATAGAGAGTTACGTTGGTTTGAGAGGCATTGACTTGACCGGTGGTAACTAGGTCTGCAAGCACCCTGGGGTTGGCCAGTCCTTTGTTAACGCGCATGTAAACATTACCAGCGATTGTTCCTGTGAACCTGGCCTGATAAGTCGCGTCTGTTTGACTTTGACTTAAAACAGTACACACTTTAGTGCCGTTGCATGTCTGAAAAGTCAGCGAGAAGTCATCCAGGTTTGACATTTGTTCGAAGAGGAGGGACACGTTGATTGTGGGGTCTGAGGAAGGATCTGTTGTGAAGGTGAAAACGCTAGAGCCGATATTTGCTTCAGAACAGGGCTGAGCATAATGACCATACATGACGGGGAACTGGCTGAGGGAAAAGTTAAGTGAACCACAGGATCCAGTGCCAGACACGTTGACAGTGGCCATCTGGGAGGTGGAGTCAAAGTGCACCAGCCCCGTGACTCCTCCCATGTTCACAGGCGCCAGAAAGTGATCACAGGAAAAGGAATCTGAAAAGGCAAGGCAAGTTTATTGATAGAGCACATTTCAACACAAGGCAATTCGAAGTATTTTACAAAAATGTAAGAAACAGTCAAATGATTCAGATAAAGTGCAACAGCAACAGATTATTAATTGACATTTAAAAAAGTAATTAAAAAGCCAAGATAATCCAAATAAAACAAGCTTTAAAAAAAAGAAAGGCTGGTAGAAAATACAATAATACAAGTTACAGTACAGTTTAAGATAGTTATAGTTATTTTTATTTCATTGAAAAGAGCAGCAAAAAGTCGTCTGCCTTGAATTAAAAATACTGAAAGTTAAAATGAATGGATGAACAATTGGGGGAGATGATAGTATTTTGGGTTCCAACACTTGTTAATGCACAACTACCATCAATGAACAAAACAGATATTAGATGATCCTACAAAACCCTAAATCTACGTTTTGGAATTTTGTTATCAATGTTTAAATATTGGTCCTATAGTGCATGTAGTACATTAGACTTCTAAAATGGTTTAGTTAAAGACTGGGAATGATTCTCATCATCGATGAAGACTTTCAACCTTTCCGAAAAATCCCTTCAGACATGTTTCAAGACACAAATATCCTGATACCTAAATGAGAAAATAAGTAATTATCTTTGAACCCTGAAATAAATATACGACGTCAGAGAGCGTCAGCAATGGACCCACATTGGGAAAAGGTATGAATGCATGTATTCCTGAATCAAGGCAATATTAAAACCTGTTTACTTGTTTTTAAGCATTGAGGTCTATTTTCTTCAATGTCATTGTTTTACACGGCGGCACACCAAAGGGTTTTCAGACAATTAGAATTACATAATGTACTATTCCTAAAAAATCTTCCCCTTTTATTTATTAAATGGGATATGATGCAGGTCTACTGAGCATGCAAACTTTGCATGATTGGCTAAAATTGAACAATTATGTTATCAGGCAAGATACTACAGTATTAGTTTACTGTTTGAAACATGTTCCTGTAAAATCATAAAATTACTTAAATCATGTTGCCTTGGTGTTGACTTGATAGCCACCAAATAGTGGAAATATTGTCAGCATGCAAATGTTAGTTTCCATTCTCAGTTCATTGTTATATCTAGCAGCCACTTTCATTTCTTTATTTCTTCTGCCTGTATGCCCTTTGAAATTTGGCTTAATAGCGGAAATGCTACTTTCACAATTTGACTATACAGTCTAGGTCTAAAATGATTGTCATTATCCCTATTTGGATTACCCTTTGAATTATACTACAATAAATTAAAAGGACAATATAATGTAGGTATTCAGTGGAGTGCAAATCAAACCATTTGACTCCTATCTGATATGAGGTATTGGCCTTTCACTGATATATGTTACCCTTATACTCTACATCAACAACAGGTTAAGCATTAAGTTTAATCTTTGGTCAGCAGGTAACTGAGATTCTCAAAGTTTTATTGTTAGCTGTGGAACAGCATCCACAAACAACATCTAACAGAGCAAAAACACAGAGCAGTGAATGACCATCTGTTGGCAGAAAACCTGCACACTCTTTCCCTTCATGCCACTAGTTATAAACCCCCTGTAATAAACATACAACTGTTGGAAACATAAATCATTCATGAGGTCTGTGAGGCAATTGCAAAGGTCAAAGTTTGGAAAAACTATACTCACCAAGTAAAGCAAGCAGCAGGGCAGCTGTCAGTAGGCACATGTTGGCAGATGTGATGAAAACACAGCAAAAAAAGCTATTTAGGATTAAAGATTTTATTTTGAACAAAACTTGCCTTAAGTCATGCAAATCTGTATTACAGGTGTTGACAAGAAGAAAAAAACAGCTAAGCTACAACTAAACAAGTTCCATGACAGCTGCGTGATGGAGTATGTGCGTCCAAGTGCGCTCTCCAAGAACGTGTCATATGTAACTGGCTTTTTCAAAGTGTGCAGCCTCCGTAGTGCTGCTTTTCACCAGCAGTCTGTCTGTGTCAGCCTGTGATTGGTCAACAGGAAGACAAGTCTCATGGAGGTAGGGGAGGGAGGAAGACTATTTGGCAACCTGGATGGGCGAAGTAACCCGCAACAGTGAGCCAATCCTCTATGATTGGTAGAAGGCTTTATTCTTTGTAGAATAAGATTACACTTTAAGACTTAATACTGTACAGTATGCTAATTGCAGACATTTGTTTTCTAAAAACAGAAACACACTGATGACAATGAACAGCACCAATCTAGTCCAAGGAATACAACCAATATATCAAAAAATATGTAATACAAATGAATAAATACAAATAAAAAGTATTAAAATAAATATACTGACTTACAAAATAGAACAGTAGCAGATGAATACAAGTTCAAATTATAGAGTCAAATTAATGTAATTGCAGGTGTTCAACATGTATTTAGCCCTTTGTAAATACTTGAGCTATTCAAGCAAAATAAAGTGAATGGTTTGTATATGTATCTGTCGCTACTCTTTGTGGGAGAAAAAAAAAGGTCAAGTTTATATTCTCACAGTTTTGTGTTTTTTCCATCAGGTTGATCCACTCTTTCCTTTCCCTTTGTACCACCTTGGTTCCTCTTTGTTCTGCCAGAATGTGCTTCAGCTGTCCTTATGACAGGGTTGAGGGGAAGAAAAAGAGGAGAGAAAATAGTAACTTGTTCTAAGAATAGCCCCCCATCATTGTGGGCTATTTGGGGATGGCCACACAGCTATTTACACACATTGGAGGACCTGTGAAGTGGGTCAGGTCCTTGATTTGGCCTTTTCCTGGGTCACTGATTGCAGCAGGAGATGGAATTGTGATCATGTACACACAGGCTTACTATTTGCATGCAAACAAGCAGAGTTCTCATATGACTGTGGCAAATGGAAACAGAGCAACAAAGTTTAAAGTTTAATCTACCCAGTACCTTCAGCTGTAATTTAGTTTTAGTAAAAACTTAAATATTTCCTTCCAAAATGAAGTGAGGTATGCGTTTAGTTTAGCATATGTAGATAGTTTCAATATGTCCTGCACACACAGGACAAATGTGCCCTTTATTCAGAGTCACGAGGAAGAAGAGCAGCAAAACTCTCCAAACACGTGGCCTTGTTGACCTTAATTGAGGTTGTCACAAGACCAGATATTTCTGTGCGTCACTCAGCTCCTAATCATAATTCCCAGTATCTTTTTTTCAAATCATCGGTTGATGTTGATTGGGTTTCAACAAAAACAATAAAAGTCACATACGCCAGACACAAAAATGCATTACAATGTTATTTCAACAAACCCTTCTCTTTCAAATGAAATATTTATCTGGAATTTTTCAGTAGTTTTTTCCTTGTATCTGATCCAACAATAGTTAAGTTACACCCATGATCACGTATGCTATCAAGGACATTTTGTTTTAATGTTCACATTTCGCCAGAATATGACATATGACAAGAGATATAATCCTCAGATTCACCAATGTTTTCTGATTCTTATCTTCCTGCATTTCCGGTTTAAAAGAAAGGCTGACCTGAATATCTTTCTAAAAGTAACATACCTTTTATTTGCAATAATGGATTTACATAAAGCTTAAATTGAAATAAATATAAAAAAAAAAAATTCTGCTATTAATATTGCTTTTTAAAAACATTTTTAAGAAAGGCAAAAATAAAATAAAATTCAGATATGATTTCCCAAAAGATTTCCAACAGAAGTGACATTTGAATATGATGGAATATTTATAGTAATTATTGGGATTTTCCTTTAAACTTGCAAAGGCACATTCGTGTGAAACAATTAATAGATTTTTAGAACATTTTTAGTATATTTAATATGTCAGGTAATCTGTGTAGCCTATTTATGGTTGTTTACAGCAATTTCAGCCACAAATTAAATATGCTTAAAACCATTTGATGTGAAAGTTTAATTTAAATATTGCCAAAAAGCCTATATCACATTTGCTCCTAAAATACAATGATGCACTTAGTATACTGTATGTTAAGATTGTCTATAAGATCCATACGTGCTTGATCACGATATATTATTAATTTAGCCATAAGAGAAAATACTACTGTACAATAAAAAATTAGTAATTACAGTAGGCTATTTTCTTCTCAGAGCAGTTTTTTAAAGGGACACTGGCTAATATTTCAAACTAAGACTCACATTAAACACAAGAACCACAATATTACCATGATGAAAACCATTGAAAACATGCAAAAAGATGGCACGGAGAATGTTTTGTATCTACTTTAAAGTTAGGGTTGCTCATGGCTCATCTACAGGCTGTACACTAGCAGCCTTCGGGCCACTAGATGGAAGCAGAGAATCATATTTTAGTTATAGTTTATATTTACTTGGACGCTGTTGTCTGAACCTAAAATGATTCATTTGTTGTACAAAAAAAGCATAAATATCCTTTACATAAAAAATACTTACCCAAAAGACAACCACACTTGTATAGACCTAAAAAGCAGATAAGGACACACTTCACAGTAATCTTTAACCATGATATAGCACGAATGACAGATTCAGTGATTTCTGATTTAATTACATTTCGCTTGTGTGAATAATATACATAATTCCAAGTGGAGAACACACTTAATATACATTTGCTTAAAGCCTGTGCTGGGAAACGTTTCCCCTGCTAGGTCTGCTCAACTCTTCTGGCTTGAATTGGGACAAACATAAATAATACACCTCGAACACAACCCGCCTGAATCACGTGTGCTGCGTTTCAAGCAAGGGATTCGCGAAAAAGTGCTTCTCCCGTTCCGGTGAATAAGGTTCACGCTTCCTGCCATATAGTGAGCTAACGTTTCCGGTTTTGCCTGCGATCTACACGGCATGTGTTGCTGCCGGCAGGGCTGCAGGGAGCAGGTTTACTCCATCACGTTGCTGTGCGTCAGTGAAAGTGCTCGACACGAAGTGCTTGAACGGAACCATTGAATTCAAAACGGTGAAACAGACAGAGCCAGCCAGAATAGGTCCGACACTTTCTGCAGGTCCACTGTCAGCTGCTAACCCGGGACCTAGACACCCTCACAGAAGGTATGTGGAGGATTTGAGTTATATTTGGGCATTTTCATAACGTTTGAATTGGACGGCATGCTTTATTGTGGTTGTTGGGCATGCGATGCCTGCTCGACTTGCCCAAAACTTCAACACTGGGATATCCAAACAGCTGCAATATTGTTTACTTTGAGCTCCAAGTCATACATAAGATTACCTACTGTTTGTGATATTCTAGCAGCGCTTACTGTAAAGCTTCATTAGTTCTGTACATTTTAGAAGGTGCATGTATGATTTGGAGAGAAACAAATATCTTTCAAATATTCTCAGGTGGTGCTCTCTTTCTGACAGGAGGTCAACGGTCAGGTTCAGTTACAGTGCAGACCACTCAAAGTGTCAAATTTCTTCAACAAGTAATGCACTTCTTTAAATAATGAATTCTATTGTAGTTTTTTTTAGAATATTTCTCTTTTTGTTTACACTTTTTCCATTTTAATGTCTCTTTCCTAGTTCATATTATACACTTGGAAAAATCTACCAATACTGATTATGTTCATATATTTCAATGAGATTTATAGTGATAAAATAAGAGTCTTTTTTGTTGTTGCTATTATCCCGCTGATCTTCCATTTCTATTTTTTTATTATTATTTTTTATTATTTCTGTCTGTAGGCAATATACTTTGTTACTACCACTACAAGACGCCAAAGTGAAAAATCTTCAAGCACCACATTGAGATCAGTTCGACTCAAAGGAAAACTTTACTGCAAGTCATCGTGAGGTGTCAGTTTAAACATTAGTTAAATGACTGTATCTTCAGTTTAATATACATAGTTACAGATCAGGATGTAGTTATATTTTAATGGGAAAAACTATTCATAGGTTGTTCATACATCAATTATTAGGCCCAGGCAGGTACAAATGTTGGCATTCACACAGCAACGTTTACATTTAGTTTATGTAATTGGTCTATCTGAGCCTGGTTGCACATGGTGTTAACAAAAACAGTACGAAAGGGATAATTTTACTTGAATTAAAATATTTTCCTTCTGCATCTAAGCTTTTGCTAAGTTAGATAGCTTGCTTCCCCTAAGAAAACATCCTTGTTAAAGGGCCTCCAGTTGGATTACTCTGTGTGTGCAGCTCCTTCTATCTTCTCCCTTCCTAGCACTTTCCCGCCTTTTCACCATTTGTTCCATCTTTTTTTCATAACACCCTTGCCATGCCCCCAAGGTTCTGCAGATAAAAAATCAGCCCCCCCACAGTCTACCCTCTCTCCCTCTTAAGTTCACACGTAACCCCGAGCACCTCCTCAGCACCTCAGCCTCTTAGATATTTCTCAGCCTGGAATGACTCTCTGAGGATATCCATATCCATACCAAAGCCTGGCCATCTGAACTTGAAAAGGTCCCAGACAAATATGATAATTGTCTCCAAAAGGCTGCACTCAAACACAAATTAGATTGTTCATTTTTGTTTCCTTTTTTTCTCTCTTGTAATTGAGTTCCTCTGAAAAGCTGTGAATGTTCACCATATGGACATGAAATCTCAAATGGTATTCCCCTTATTCTCTGATTTACTCGGATAGAGGGGGCCCCCCTATCCAGTTGAGCCCTGAGCTTGTTTTTCAGGCCTCATGCTCGAAAATGACATTCCCAGAACAATTGACAATAT